>NC_069500.1:1202125492-1202127992 GCF_027579735.1 Bombina bombina
ACTTCAAGAGTGGTGCAGCTTCATCTTCCTCTACTACAAAACAAGGGGGAAATTTTGCCCAGTCCAAGCCAGTCTGGAGACCTAACCAGGCTTGGAACAAGGGGAAGCAGGCCAAAAAACCTGCTGCTGCCTCTAAGACAGCATGAAGGAGTAGCCCCCGATCCGGGACCGGATCTAGTGGGGGGCAGACTTTCTCTCTTCGCCCAGGCTTGTGCAAGAGACGTCCAGGATCCCTGGGCTCTGGAGATTGTTTCCCAGGGATATCTTCTGGATTTCAAAGCTTCATCTCCAAAGGGGAGATATAGTCTCTCACAATTATCTGCAAACCAGATAAAGAGAGGCATTCTTACGTTGCGTTCAAGACCTACTGGTTATGGGAGTGATCCACCCAGTTCCAAAGGAGGAACAGGGGCAGGGCTTCTATTCAAATCTGTTTATAGTTCCCAAAAAAGAGGGAACTTTCAGACCAATGTTGGATCTCAAGATCCTAAACAAATTTCTCAGGGTCCCATCCTTCAAGACGGAGACTATTCGAACCATCCTACCTATGATCCAGGAGGGTCAATATATGACTACCGTGGACTTAAAGGATGCTTATCTACACATTCCGATACACAGAGATCATCATCAGTTTCTCAGGTTCGCCTTCCTAGACAGGCATTACCAGTTTGTGGCTCTTCCCTTCGGGTTAGCCACGGCACCAAGAATCTTTACAAAGGTTCTAGGGTCCCTTCTGGCGGTTCTAAGGCCGCGGGGCATAGCAGTGGCCCCTTACCTAGACGACATTCTGATACAGGCGCCGACTTTTCAAATCGCCAGGTCCCATATGGACATTGTTCTGGCATTCCTGAGGTCTCTCACGGGTGGAAGGTGAACGAAGGAAAGAGTTCTCTCTCCCCTCTCACAAGAGTTTTCTTCCTAGGAACTCTGATAGATTCAGTAGAAATGAAAAATTTTCTGACAGAGGTCAGGTTGTCAAAGCTTCTAACTTCCTGCCGTGCTCTTTATTCCACTTCTCGTCCGTCAGTGGCTCAGTGTATGGAAGTAATCGGCTTAATGGTAGCGGCAATGGACATATTTCTGTTTGCCCGCCTACATCTCAGGCCACTGCAACTTTGCATGCTCAATCAGTGGAATGGGGATTACACAGATTTGTCCCCTCTACTAAATCTGGATCAAGAGACCAGGGATTCTCTTCTCTGGTGGCTATCTTGAGTCCATCTGTCCAGAGGAATGAGTTTCCGCAGGCCAGAATGGACTATAGTAACGACAGAAGCCAGCCTTCTGGGCTGGGGTGCAGTCTGGAACTCCCTGAAGGCTCAGGGTTCGTGGACTCAGGAGAAAGCCCTCCTTCCAATAAACATTCTGGAACTAAGAGCGATATTCAATGCTCTTCAGGCTTGGCCTCAGCTAGCTGCGGTCAGGTTCATCAGATTTCAGTCGGACAACATCACGACTGTAGCCTATATCAACCATCAGGGGGGAACAAGGAGCTCCCTGGCAATGTTGGAGGTTTCAAAGATAATTCTATGGGCAGAGGTTCACTTTTGCCATCTCTCAGCTATCCATATCCCAGGAGTAGAGAACTGGGAGGCGGATTTTCTAAGTCGGCAGACTTTTCATCCGGGGGAGTGGGAGCTCCATCCGGAGGTATTTGCCCAGTTGATTGAACTATGGGGCAAACCAGAACTGGATCTCATGGCGTCTCGTCAGAACGCCAAGCTTCCTCGTTACAGGTCCAGGGATCCCAGGGCAGTGCTGATAGATGCTCTAGCAGCGCCCTGGTCCTTCAGCCTGGCTTATGTGTTTCCACCGTTTCCTCTGCTCCCTCGTCTGATTGCCAAGATCAAGCAGGAGAGAGCTTTGGTGATCTTGATAGCTCCTGCGTGGCCACGCAGGACTTGGTATGCAGATCTGGTGGACATGTCATCCTTTCCACCATGGACTCTGCCGCTAAGGCAGGACCTTCTACTTCAAGGTCCCTTCAAATATCCAAATCTAATTTCTCTGCGTCTGACTGCTTGGAGATTGAACGCTTGATTCTATCAAAGCGTGGTTTTTCCGATTCGGTCATTAATACCTTAATTCAGGCTCGAAAGCCTGTCACCAGGAAAATCTATCATAAGATATAGTGTAAATATCTTCATTGGTGTGAATCCAAGGGTTACTCATGGAGTAAAGTCAGGATTCCTAGGATATTATCCTTTCTCCAAGAGGGATTGGAGAAGGGATTGTCAGCTAGTTCCTTAAAGGGACAGATTTCTGATCTGTCTATTCTTTTGCACAAACGTCTGGCTGAGGTTCCAGACGTTCAGGCGTTTTGTCAGGCTTTGGTTAGAATCAAGCCTTTGTTTAAATTTAGTTCTTAAAGTTCTTCAAGGGGTTCCGTTTGAACCTTTGCATTCCATAGATATTAAACTTTTATCTTGGAAAGTTCTGTTTTTAGTAGCTATCTCCTCGGCTCGAAGAGTTTCGGAGTTATCTGCTTTACAGTGTGATT
>NC_069500.1:1202135492-1202147334 GCF_027579735.1 Bombina bombina
CTCATTTTCTTTAATCATGTCTGATTCAAACCCACATTTCAAAATATGGTCCAGTTCCTTCTTAAAACCATTTGTTGGATTTCCCCTTAGTTTACAATACACCCTACTGTCAGTTAGTTGTCTAAATGCCTCCTCTCTGTCATGCCTTAGTACCTACGTGATCTATGTACTGATGTGTCCGTGTTCCCTGATGTATGTGGGGAAAACATTGACCACCTTTCGTGAGAGGATGGCGAATCATCGCCATGCGATCAGGCAAGCGATTGAGAAACGTGAGTCTGATCAACCTGTGGCTCGACATTTTCTCCAGGCAGGACACACAGCTGCAAGTTTGAGGACCATAATCATAGATCATGTGCCGCCCTTACGAAGAGGGGGAGACAGAAATACCAAACTCCTCCAGGTGGAAACCTCCTGGATCTACCGACTGGATACAGTAGCACCAAAAGGACTAAATGTACAACTGGATTTTAATGTTTTCCTTTAATGGGAAGTCTAGGATTGTTTGATCCAGGTCAATTCTATTATAAGGGACTGTATTACCCATTTGTATAGAGTGGATGGAATAAGAACTTTTGTAAACCAAAGAAGCTCTATGATATGGTGTACTGTTGCGGACCAAAAAGTTTTTCTACCTTATTCCATTAGGAATGAATGTTATTATGATAAGTTTCCCACCAACAAAGTAACTCCACGTCCATACCATTTTTTTACAATCAACTATAGAACAGTCGTTATATTAGTACAAACAAGCTTGAGATGAAATGAATGGATATATAGTTGACAAAATAAATTGGGTATTAGGTTCACTGTGTAAATAGGGAATATTAAGGGTCTTATCTTATGCTTTCACAGCACTTTTTTAATAAATAGACGGGATAAATAAGCTTTTAAAATACATTTTTATTATACACGATTATTCGTCAGTCCGATGCTATCGGAGTTGCTGGCCCCTGACATGCGCACATTTGGATGTACTACGTGTTGATGTATGTCAACACGCAGGTGGAGCTATGTTAATTAGCCACGCGGCAGAGAAGGAGCAGTGACACGCGCAAGGGGGAGCGGCCTCCATGGCACCGGAAGTGACATGAGCACATACGGGGGTTTATAGGTAAGCGGTTAGGAATAGTTTGTTAGGAGCCTTTTGGGACAAAAGAATTTTGGCAAATACCCATTGAAAAAGACACCAATAGGTGTCGAAACGTCTGGGAATGCTGTAATACAACTCTTGTGAATAATAAATAAATATTGATGAAAAGACCGGAGAGTGAAGCGTTTTCTTCCTTGGGGTTGAACGTAAATCTACATTTTTCCACGCAGCACCCCGGCAGATGATCCTTGGAACAGTGAGTGCACTTTAACTGTTATTGCTCTATATATATATATATATATATATATATGTGTGTGTGTATATATGTGTATGTATATATATATATATATATGTGTGTGTGTATATATGTGTATGTATATATATATATATATATGTGTGTGTGTATATATGTGTATATATATATATGTGTGTGTGTATATATGTGTATATATATATATATATATATGTGTGTGTGTATATATGTGTGTATATATATATATATATATATATATATATATATATATATATATATATATATATGTGTGTGTGTGTATATATGTGTATATATATATATATATATATATATGTGTGTGTGTGTATATATGTATATATATATATGTGTGTGTGTATATATGTGTATGTATATATATATATATATATATATGTGTGTGTATATATGTGTATGTATATATATATATATATATGTGTGTGTGTATATATGTGTATGTATATATATATATATATATATGTGTGTGTGTATATATGTGTATGTATATATATATATATATATATATGTGTGTGTGTATATATGTGTATATATATATATATATATATATGTGTGTGTGTATATATGTGTATATATATATATATATGTGTGTGTGTATATATGTGTATATATATATATATATATATGTGTGTGTGTATATATGTGTATATATATATATATATATATATATATATATATATGTGTGTGTGTGTGTATATATGTGTATATATATATATATATATATATATATATGTGTGTGTGTGTATATATGTATATATATATATGTGTGTGTGTATATATGTATATGTGTGTGTATATATGTATATGTGTGTATGTATTATATATAATAATTATTTTTATTTTAAATTGTATATGCTGTCTAAATCATAAATGTTTAATTAGGACTTTACTGTCACTTTAAGGTGTTGGTTATTAGGCCAGCCAGACTGCTGCTAGCTATGAAAATGGAGACCAAATGGTCGTAGTCTGATGCATTCACAATAGAAGTAAACTGCAGTACACTGAGCGCTACAGCGTGTGGGCTTTTAGAGAGCTGTGGCGAGCGTCGGCATGTGGGCAGGGGGCATGTTAATCAGTCGACAGAGATGAAGAGAAGCGCGAAAGACTGTAGAGGAAGCAGTGGTGGCAATACTTTCTGACCCACAGGTAAGATTGGCCACCCAATGTACTTTCACTGACAGTGGCATCTGGGGTAGCGCTGAAAGTGCAGGGAAAATAACTGAGGGTTGGGGCAGCGTGTATTCAATTTTATTTTACTTTTTTTTAGTGAATTATAGATGCTTTATTTGCTGCGCACAGTAAACTGCTACAACCTGCAGTTGTGCTCAGCGGTCTGCACTTCCCAGCACTTTTTTAAAAGTCACATTGCAACTCTCCATAGTAAACAGCAATTTAACTATACTTAACCCTTAAAGGGACAGTCAACCCAAAATTTCAAATAGGTAATTCCTATAAACTTTCTAACGATTATTCATTTGAACTATAGCCCAATTTATATGCCTAAAGCGTTTCTAAGTTTTAGTACTTACTTTTGTTTTGTCTGGCTGTTTAAAATGTCCGTCTGCCTTCTCACTTTCCTGGATAGTGTTAGTGGCGCACTGCGCATGCGCAAAACCCGGTAGTGTGTACAGGCGAAAATGACCTGTTAGAGCTGCACAACCATGAATATACTGGTGACGAAATATGGGAGGGGGCAGACGGACATTTTAAACAGCCAGACAAAACAAAAGTAAGTACTAAAACTTAGAAACGCTTTAGGCATATAAATTGGGCTATAGTTCAAATGAATAATCATTAGAAAGTTTATAGGAATTACCTATTTGAAATTTTGGGTTGACTGTCCCTTTAAGGACAAGGCCATTTTTCAATTTCTTTCCCTCCTTAAGGACCAGGGCTATTTTTACATTTCTGCGGTGTTTGTGTTTAGTTGTAATTTTCCTCTTACTCATTTACTGTACCCACACATAATATATACCGTTTTTCTCGCCATTAAATGAACTTATTTTCATCATATCATATATAATTTACTATAAAAAAATTATAAAATATGATGGAAAAAAAACACACTTTTTCTAACTTTGACCCCCAAAATCTGTTACACATCTACAACCACCAAAAAACAACCATGCTAAATAGTTTATACATTTTGTCCTGAGTTTAGAAATACCCAATGTTTACATGTTTGCTTTTTTGCAAGTTATAGGGCAATAAGTACAGGTAGCACTTTGCTATTTCCAAACCATTTTTTTTTCTTCAAAATTTGCATAAGTTAAATTTTAACACTGATATCTGTCAGGAATCCCTGAGTAACCCTTTACATGTATATTTTTTTAATAGACACCCCAAAGTATTGATCTAGGCCCATTTTGGTATATTTCATGCCACCCTTTCACCGCCAAAAGCGATCAAATTAAAAAACAAATCACCTTTTTACTAACTTCTTCACAAACTTTAGGTTTCTCACTGAAATGATTTACAAACCGCTTGTGCAATTATGGCACAAATGACTGTAAATGCTTCTCTGGGATCCCCTTTGTTCAGAAATAGCAGACATTTATGGCTTTGCCATTACTTTTTGGTAATTTGAAGGCTGCTAAATGCCGCTGCGCACCACACTTGTATTATGCCTAGCAGTGAAGTGGTTAATTAGGTAGCTTCTAGGGAGCTTGTAGGGTTAATTTTAGCTTTAGTGTAGTAGACAACCCAAAGTTTTGATCTAGGCCCATTTTGGTATATTTCATGCCACTATTTTACCGACAAATGCGATCAAATAAAAAAAAATCACTTTTTTACTAACTTTTTCACTAACTTTGGAAATCATTTTAGTGAGAAACCTAAACAGCTTATGCAATTATGGCACAAATGGTTGTAAATGCTTCTCTGGGATCCCCTTTGTTCAGAAATAGCAGACATATATGGCTTTGGCATTACTTTTTTGGTAATTGGGCCACTAAATGCCACTGCACACCACATTTGTATTATGCCCAGCAGTGACGGGGTTAATTAGGTAGCTTGTAGGGAGCTTGAAGGGTTAATTTTAGCTTTAGTGTAGAGATCAGCCTCCCTCCTGACACATCCCACCCCCTGATCCCTCCCAAACAGCTCTCTTCCCTCCCCCACCCCTCAAATGTCGCCGCAAAAGTCTGCCAGTATCAAAAAGTGTTTGTTTTTAAAAAAAAAAATCATATTTTCTGCAGTGTAGGATTCCTCCTTACCACCCAACCTCCCTGAGCCCCCCCAAACAGCTCTCTAACCCTCCCCCCCTCACTATTTGGTGCCATTTTGGGTACTGGCAGCTGTCTGCCAGTACCCATTTTTAAAAATATTGTGCCTTTATATAATTTTTTATTTTTCTGTATTGTAGCTGCCCCCCTCAATACCCCCTCTCCCAGATCCATTTTTTAAAACACAATTTCCCCCCTCCCTCTCCCAACACCCGCTCCCACCAAGACTTGAATCATGCACATAGTGCAGATTGCGAGCACGTACGGACACTCCCCCCGCCCCCATGCGCGCTCCCACATGCACCGGGGATGGTTTGACACGGCTAGCAAATGTGATCCAGCGATGGGCCATCCACCCGCCTCTCTGCAGCTGCTCCCACCCACCAACGATCGGCACCATCGCTGGACGATGTAGAGAGGGCCACAGAGTGGCCCTCTCTGCATCGGTGTGCCAAAAAAGGTATTGCAGTGATGCCTGAATATCGAGGCATCACGGCAATACCTTGAAAGCGATCAGGATCGCTTCCAGCCGCTTTAAACCCCTAATGATGTACAGGGTACGTCGTTGGTCTTTAAAGGGACAGTATACTGTAAAATAGTTTCTCCAACATAGGTGTGTCCGGTCCACGGCGTCATCCTTACTTGTGGGATATTCTCTTCCCCAACAGGAAATGGCAAAGAGCCCAGCAAAGCTGGTCACATGATCCCTCCTAGGCTCCGCCTACCCCAGTCATTCTCTTTGCCGTTGTACAGGCAACATCTCCACGGAGATGGCTTAGAGTTTTTTAGTGTTTAACTGTAGTTTTTCATTATTCAATCAAGAGTTTGTTATTTTCAAATAGTGCTGGTACGTACTATTTACTCAGAAACAGAAAAGAGATGAAGAATTCTGTTTGTATGAGGAAAATGATTTTAGCAACCGTAACTAAAATCCATGGCTGTTCCACACAGGACTGTTGAGAGCATTAACTTCAGTTGGGGGAACAGTTTGCAGTCCTTTGCTGCTTGAGGTATGACACATTCTAACAAGACGATGTAATGCTGGAAGCTGTCATTTTCCCTATGGGATCCGGTAAGCCATGTTTATTACGATTGTAAATAAGGGCTTCACAAGGGCTTATTTAGACTGTAGACATTTTTTGGGCTAAATCGATTGATATTAACACTTATTTAGCCTTGAGGAATCATTTATTCTGGGTATTTTGATATAATAATATCGGCAGGCACTGTTTTAGACACCTTATTCTTTAGGGGCTTTCCCAAAGCATAGGCAGAGTCTCATTTTCGCGCCGGTGTTGCGCACTTGTTTTTGAGAGGCATGGCATGCAGTCGCATGTGAGAGGAGCTCTGATACTTATAAAAGACTTCTGAAGGCATCATTTGGTATCGTATTCCCCTTGGGTTTGGTTGGGTCTCAGCAAAGCAGATACCAGGGACTGTAAAGGGGTTAAAGCTTAAAACGGCTCCGGTTCCGTTATTTTAAGGGTTAAAGCTTCCAAAATTGGTGTGCAATATTTTCAAGGCTTTAAGACACTGTGGTGAAAGTTTGGTGAATTTTGAACAATTCCTTCATGTTTTTTCGCAATTGCAGTAATAAAGTGTGTTCAGTTTAAAATTTAAAGTGACAGTAACGGTTTTATTTCAAAACGTTTTTTGTACTTTCTTATCAAGTTTATGCCTGTTTAACATGTCTGAACTACCAGATAGACTGTGTTCTGAATGTGGGGAAGCCAGAATTCCTATTCATTTAAATAAATGTGATTTATGTGATAATGACAATGATGCCCAAGATGATTCCTCAAGTGAGGGGAGTAAGCATGGTACTGCATCATTCCCTCCTTCGTCTACACGAGTCTTGCCCACTCAGGAGGCCCCTAGTACATCTAGCGCGCCAATACTCCTTACTATGCAACAATTAACGGCTGTAATGGATAATTCTGTCAAAAACATTTTAGCCAAAATGAACCCTTGCCAGCGTAAGCGTGGATGCTCTGTTTTAGTTACTGAAGAGCATGACGACGCTGATATTAATATCTCTGAAGGGCCCCTAACCCAATCTGAGGGGGCCAGGGAGGTTTTGTCTGAGGGAGAAATTACTGATTTAGGGAACATTTCTCAGCAGGCTGAATCTGATGTGATTACTTTTAAATTTAAATTGGAACATCTCCGCATTTTGCTTAAGGAGGTATTATCCACTCTGGATGATTGTGAAAATTTGGTCATCCCAGAGAAACTATGTAAAATGGACAAGTTCCTAGAGGTGCCGGGGCTCCCAGAAGCTTTTCCTATACCCAAGCGGGTGGCGGACATTGTTAATAAAGAATGGGAAAGGCCCGGTATTCCTTTCGTCCCTCCCCCCATATTTAAAAAATTGTTTCCTATGGTCGACCCCAGAAAGGACTTATGGCAGTCAGTCCCCAAGGTCGAGGGAGCGGTTTCTACTTTAAACAAACGCACCACTATTCCCATAGAGGATAGTTGTGCTTTCAAAGATCCTATGGATAAAAAATTAGAAGGTTTGCTTAAAAAGATGTTTGTTCAGCAGGGTTACCTTCTACAACCCATTTCATGCATTGTCCCTGTCACTACAGCCGCATATTTCTGGTTTGATGAACTGATTAAGGTGCTCGATAGTGACTCTCCTCCTTATGAGGAGATTATGGACAGAGTCAATGCTCTCAAATTGGCTAATTCTTTCACTCTAGACGCCTCTTTGCAATTGGCTAAGTTAGCGGCTAAGAATTCTGGGTTTGCTATTGTGGCGCGCAGAGCGCTTTGGTTGAAATCTTGGTCGGCTGATGCGTCTTCCAAGAACAAGCTACTAAACATTCCTTTCAAGGGGAAAACGCTGTTTGGTCCTGACTTGAAAGAGATTATCTCTGATATCACTGGGGGTAAGGGCCATGCCCTTCCTCAGGATCGGCCTTTCAAGGCAAAAAATAGACCTAATTTTCGTCCCTTTCGTAAAAACGGACCAGCCCAAGGTGCTGCGTCCTCTAAGCAAGAGGGTAATACTTCTCAGGCCAAGCCAGCTTGGAGACCAATGCAAGGCTGGAACAAGGGAAAGCAGGCAAAGAAACCTGCCACTGCTACCAAGACAGCATGAAATATCGGCCCCCGATCCGGGACCGGATCTGGTGGGGGGCAGACTCTCTCTCTTCGCTCAGGCTTGGGCAAGAGATGTTCTGGATCCTTGGGCGCTAGAAATAGTCTCCCAGGGTTATCTTCTGGAATTCAAGGGACTTCCCCCAAGGGGAAGGTTCCACAGGTCTCAGTTGTCTTCAGACCACATAAAAAGACAGGCGTTCTTACATTGTGTAGAAGACCTGTTAAAAATGGGAGTGATTCATCCTGTTCCATTGAGAGAACAAGGGATGGGGTTCTACTCCAATCTGTTCATAGTTCCCAAAAAAGAGGGAACATTCAGACCAATCCTAGATCTCAAGATCTTAAACAAATTTCTCAAGGTCCCATCTTTCAAGATGGAAACCATTCGAACTATCCTTCCTTCCATCCAGGAAGGTCAATTCATGACCACGGTGGATTTAAAGGATGCGTATCTACATATTCCTATCCACAAGGAACATCATCGGTTCCTAAGGTTTGCATTCCTGGACAAACATTACCAGTTCGTGGCGCTTCCTTTCGGATTAGCCACTGCTCCAAGGATTTTCACAAAGGTACTAGGGTCCCTTCTAGCTGTGCTAAGACCAAGGGGCATTGCAGTAGTACCTTACCTGGACGACATTCTGATTCAAGCGTCGTCCCTCCCTCGAGCAAAGGCTCACACGGACATCGTCCTGGCCTTTCTCAGATCGCACGGCTGGAAAGTGAACGTGGTAAAGAGTTCTCTATCCCCGTCAACAAGGGTTCCCTTCTTGGGAACAATTATAGACTCCTCAGAAATGAGGATTTTTCTAACAGAGGCCAGAAAGACAAAGCTTCTGGACTCTTGTCGAATACTTCATTCCGTTCCTCTTCCTTCCGTAGCTCAGTGCATGGAAGTGATCGGGTTGATGGTAGCGGCAATGGACATAGTTCCTTTTGCGCGCATTCATCTAAGACCATTACAACTGTGCATGCTCAGTCAGTGGAATGGGGACTATACAGACTTGTCTCCAAAGATACAAGTAAATCAGAGGACCAGAGACTCACTCCGTTGGTGGCTGTCCCTGGACAACCTGTCACGAGGGATGACATTCCACAGACCAGAGTGGGTCATTGTCACGACCGACGCCAGTCTGATGGGCTGGGGCGCGGTCTGGGGATCCCTGAAAGCTCAGGGTCTTTGGTCTCGGGAAGAATCTCTTCTACCGATAAATATTCTGGAACTGAGAACGATATTCAATGCTCTCAAGGCTTGGCCTCAGCTAGCGAGGACCAAGTTCATACGGTTTCAATCAGACAACATGACGACTGTTGCGTACATCAACCATCAGGGGGGAACAAGGAGTTCCCTAGCGATGGAAGAAGTGACCAAGATTATTCTATGGGCGGAGTCTCACTCCTGCCACCTGTCTGCTATCCACATCCCGGGAGGGGAAAATTGGGAAGCGGATTTTCTGAGTCGTCAGACATTGCATCCGGGGGAGTGGGAACTCCATCCGGAAATCTTTGCCCAAGTCACTCAACTTTGGGGCATTCCAGACATGGATCTGATGGCCTCTCGTCAGAACTTCAAAGTTCCTTGCTACGGGTCCAGATCCAGGGATCCCAAGGCGGCTCTAGTGGATGCACTAGTAGCACCTTGGACCTTCAAACTAGCTTATGTGTTCCCGCCGTTTCCTCTCATCCCCAGGCTGGTAGCCAGGATCAATCAGGAGAGGGCGTCGGTGATCTTGATAGCTCCTGCGTGGCCACGCAGGACTTGGTATGCAGATCTGGTGAATATGTCATCGGCTCCACCTTGGAAGCTACCTTTGAGACGAGACCTTCTTGTTCAGGGTCCGTTCGAACATCCGAATCTGGTTTCACTCCAGCTGACTGCTTGGAGATTGAACGCTTGATTTTATCGAAGCGAGGTTTCTCAGATTCTGTTATCGATACTCTTGTTCAGGCCAGAAAGCCTGTAACTAGAAAGATTTGCCACAAAATTTGGAAAAAATATATCTGTTGGTGTGAATCTAAAGGATTCCCTTGGGACAAGGTTAAGATTCCTAGGATTCTATCCTTCCTTCAAGAAGGATTGGAAAAAGGATTATCGGCAAGTTCCCTGAAGGGACAGATTTCTGCCTTGTCGGTGTTACTTCACAAAAAACTGGCAGCTGTGCCAGATGTTCAAGCCTTTGTTCAGGCTCTGGTTAGAATCAAGCCTGTTTACAAACCTTTGACTCCTCCTTGGAGTCTCAATTTAGTTCTTTCAGTTCTTCAGGGGGTTCCGTTTGAACCCTTACATTCCGTTGATATTAAGTTATTATCTTGGAAAGTTTTGTTTTTAGTTGCAATTTCTTCTGCTAGAAGAGTTTCAGAATTATCTGCTCTGCAGTGTTCTCCTCCTTATCTGGTGTTCCATGCAGATAAGGTGGTTTTACGTACTAAACCTGGTTTTCTTCCGAAAGTTGTTTCTAACAAAAACATTAACCAGGAGATTATCGTACCTTCTCTGTGTCCGAAACCAGTTTCAAAGAAGGAACGCTTGTTGCACAATTTGGATGTTGTTCGCGCTCTAAAATTCTATTTAGATGCTACAAAGGATTTTAGACAAACATCTTCCCTGTTTGTTGTTTATTCAGGTAAAAGGAGAGGTCAAAAAGCAACTTCTACCTCTCTCTCTTTTTGGATTAAAAGCATCATCAGATTGGCTTACGAGACTGCCGGACGGCAGCCTCCCGAAAGAATCACGGCTCATTCCACTAGGGCTGTGGCTTCCACATGGGCCTTCAAGAACGAGGCTTCTGTTGATCAGATATGTAGGGCAGCGACTTGGTCTTCACTGCACACTTTTACCAAATTTTACAAGTTTGATACTTTTGCTTCTTCTGAGGCTATTTTTGGGAGAAAGGTTTTGCAAGCCGTGGTGCCTTCCATTTAGGTGACCTGATTTGCTCCCTCCCTTCATCCGTGTCCTAAAGCTTTGGTATTGGTTCCCACAAGTAAGGATGACGCCGTGGACCGGACACACCTATGTTGGAGAAAACAGAATTTATGTTTACCTGATAAATTTCTTTCTCCAACGGTGTGTCCGGTCCACGGCCCGCCCTGGTTTTTAAATCAGGTCTGATAATTTATTTTCTTTAACTACAGTCACCACGGTACCATGTGGTTTCTCCTATGCTATTATTCCTCCTTAACGTCGGTCGAATGACTGGGGTAGGCGGAGCCTAGGAGGGATCATGTGACCAGCTTTGCTGGGCTCTTTGCCATTTCCTGTTGGGGAAGAGAATATCCCACAAGTAAGGATGACGCCGTGGACCGGACACACCGTTGGAGAAAGAAATTTATCAGGTAAACATAAATTCTGTTTTTTCCCTTAATGTGTTTACAATTGCTTTTTTTGCCAACTGCAGAGTAAAAAAAATATGAAAATTAGCTTATTTAAAAAAATATTTGTGTATATTAAAGCTCTGATTTTGTGTTTTTGAAGCCACAACCTAATAAAATGGGTTGAGTTTGTAGGTATAATCAGACCTCATTACTGTATCATATTGTGTACATATACCTGCTTCTTTATCGTATCTGTCCATAAAACAATCACCAGTACTTGAAGAGAACAATGGAAAATAAACATTGTAATACCTTATCTCTGCTATATCCCACTGGGAGTGTAATTTCTTATGCTGGCTGTGTTTACAAAGCTTATCTATAGCTTGGACCTGCGGCCACAAACTTTTAGAATAGGTGGGGATACCACATGCTAAATCAACTATTTCAAATGCCAATATAAGGGTATAGGAGCTACTTGTAAACAATTTAGTACACTCCAGCAGGTAAAGTGGATCATTGGGAACAAATTAAAGTGGAGAACATTTTTGAGTAAACTGTCCCTTTAAAGACCAGTTTGTGTTTGACATACCCTGTATGACGTGTGTCGTTAAGGGGTTAAACCAGGCTGTCATTGACTGACCAAGCCAGCATCTCCTATCACCACAGTGTGTGTTTAATCTTTTTGACTTATTGCAAATATTTATTGGCATTGCGTGGGATTGTCAGAGGGCTGGCTTTGACAAATGAACTGTTTGGTTTCTCCCAAAGAAAAAAGCAATACATTGCTATATATTTCTTCTGTTAAGTGTGATCAGT
>NC_069500.1:1202147365-1202347365 GCF_027579735.1 Bombina bombina
AAAGAAGGAACGTCTACTGCACAACCTGGATGTAGTCCGTGCTCTAAAATTTTACTTACAGGCAACTAAGGAATTTCGACAAACGTCTTCTCTGTTTGTCATTTACTCTGGGCAGAGGAGAGGTCAAAAAGCTTCCGCTACCTCTCTTTCTTTTTGGCTTCGTAGCATAATTCGTTTAGCTTATGAGACTGCTGGACAGCAGCCTCCTGAAAGAATTACAGCTCATTCTACTAGAGCTGTGGCTTCCACTTGGGCCTTCAAGAATGAGGCCTCTGTTGAACAGATTTGCAAGGCTGCAACTTGGTCTTCGCTTCATACTTTTTCCAAATTTTACAAATTTGACACTTTTGCTTCATCGGAGGCTATTTTTGGGAGAAAGGTTCTTCAGGCAGTGGTTCCTTCTGTATAAAGAGCCTGCCTATCCCTCCCGTCATCCGTGTACTTTTGCTTTGGTATTGGTATCCCAGAAGTAATGATGACCCGTGGACTGATCACACTTAACAGAAGAAAACATAATTTATGCTTACCTGATAAATTCCTTTCTTCTGTAGTGTGATCAGTCCACGGCCCGCCCTGTTTTTTAGGCAGGTAAATATTTTTTAATTTATACTCCAGTCACCACTTCACCCTTGGCTTTTCCTTTCTCGTTGGTCCTTGGTCGAATGACTGGGAGTGACGTAGAGGGGAGGAGCTATATGCAGCTCTGCTGGGTGAATCCTCTTGCACTTCCTGTTGGGGAGGAGTAATATCCCAGAAGTAATGATGACCCGTGGACTGATCACACTACAGAAGAAAGGAATTTATCAGGTAAGCATAAATTATGTTTTTTGTCTGGCAGAAAGTATGTTGTATATTGTGCTGAATAGTTTCTATGTTACTAACATACACAGTTAGTACATTCTGTATATATTAATATGCATTTTAGAGAGGGTACATTATGCCCTTTATTTCAAATACTAAAGTAAAATAGAGAGTTAATTGACATAAAGAACTTCCTGGTTTCACTATGCACAGGGAAGGAACAGATAGAACTGCATTTCAGCTGGAAGTTAGCTCCTTTGCATTTCTGCCAATATCATCTCTTCAGGATTATGTCTCCTTCAGACAACAAAAAAATCACTGTAAAAAAAAAAGTATTTAGGTCTGCAAAATGGGCCTAATGTAAAGGGTAGACCTTACCTGAACTGATTTGTTTGCAGGGTATGTTGTAAGATGTAATTCCCAGTGTACCTTTTACAAGCTAAACAAACAGTACAGGAGCGTGTGCATACGTTGCTTTTAGAGCTGCAATAGGATTCCCTAAATGTATGTTTCTGATTAATGCAGGTGTGCCCTATTCACATTTTGTCAGCAGTACTTTGTATGTACCTGTGTGTATCTGTCTGTGAGTGCACCTGTGTGTATGTACCTGTGTGTATCTGTCTGTGAGTGCACCTGTGTGTATGCACCTGTGTGTATCTGTCTGTGAGTGCACCTGTGTGAGTGCACCTGTGTGTATCTGTCTGTGAGTGCACCTGTGTGTATGCACCTGTGTGTATCTGTCTGTGAGTGCACCTGTGTGTATGCACCTGTGTGTATCTGTCTGTGAGTGCACCTGTGTGTATGCACCTGTGTGTATCTGTCTGTGAGTGCACCTGTGTGTATGCACCTGTGTATCTGTCTGTGAGTGCACCTGTGTGTATGTACCTGTGTGTATGTACCTGTGTGTATGTGTCTGTGTGTATGTGTCTGTGTGTATGTACACCTGTGTGTATGTGTCTGTGTGTATGTACACCTGTGTGTATGTGTCTGTGTGTATGTACACCTGTGTGTATCTGTCTGTGAGTGCATCTGTGTGTATGTACCTGTGTGTATCTGTCTGTGAGTGCACCTGTGTGTGTATCTGTCTGTGAGTGCACCTGTGTGTGTATCTGTCTGTGAGTGCACCTGTGTGTGTATCTGTCTGTGAGTGCACCTGTGTGTGTATCTGTCTGTGAGTGCACCTGTGTGTGTATCTGTCTGTGAGTGCACCTGTGTGTGTATCTGTCTGTGAGTGCACCTGTGTGTGTATCTGTCTGTGAGTGCACCTGTGTGTGTATCTGTCTGTGAGTGCACCTGTGTGTGTATCTGTCTGTGAGTGCACCTGTGTGTGTATCTGTCTGTGAGTGCACCTGTGTGTGTATCTGTCTGTGAGTGCACCTGTGTGTGTATCTGTCTGTGAGTGCACCTGTGTGTGTATGCACCTGTGTGTGTATGCACCTGTGTGTGTATGCACCTGTGTGTGTGTGCACCTGTGTGTGTGTGCACCTGTGTGTGTGTGCAGCTGTGTGTGTGTGCACCTGTGTGTGTATCTGTCTGTGTGTGCACCTGTGTGTGTATCTGTCTGTGTGTGCACCTGTGTGTGTATCTGTCTGTGAGTGCACCTGTGTGTGTATCTGTCTGTGAGTGCACCTGTGTGTGTATCTGTCTGTGAGTGCACCTGTGTGTGTATCTGTCTGTGAGTGCACCTGTGTGTGTATCTGTCTGTGAGTGCACCTGTGTGTGAGTGCACCTGTGTGTGTATCTGTCTGTGAGTGCACCTGTGTGTGTATCTGTCTGTGAGTGCACCTGTGTGTGTATCTGTCTGTGAGTGCACCTGTGTGTGTGTGTGTGTGTGTATCTGTGTTTTTGAGTGCATTGTACCTTTTTTTTTTTTTTTTAGTTCTACGTAGGGGCCCCACGCTGTAATTTCTCTTAGAGCCATGCAATTGCTAGGGATTTTGTATTTTAAAGGGACAGTCAAGTCCAAAAACAACTTTCATGATTTAAACAGGGCATGCAATTTTAAACAACTTCCTAATTTACTTTTATCACCAATTTTACTTTGTTCTCTTGGTATTCTTAGTTGAAAGCTAAACCTAGGAGGTTCATATGCTAATTTCTTAGACCTTGAAGACTGCCTCTAATCTGAATACATTTTGACCACTAGAGGTCATTAGTTCACATGTTTCATATAGATAACATTGAGCTCATGCACGTAAAGTGACCTAGGAGTGAGCACTGATTGGCTAAACTTCATGTCTGTCAAAAAAACTGAAATAAGGGGGCAGTCAGCAGAGGCTTAGATACAAGATAATTACATAGGTAAAATGTGTATTATAACTGTGTTGGATATGCAAAACTAGGGAATGGGTAATAAAGGGATTATCTTTCTTTTTAAACAACAACAATTCTGGTGTTGACTGTCCCTTTAATTTCACATGGTTTAAAAAAAATATATATTATTTTTTTTTTTAAATGTTACACACTGACCAAAAAATATAATGGCTGAAAAAGGCCTAAAACCTGGGGGGTGGGGTGAGGGGGGCAGCAGCATTTTAAAGGGACACTCAATCAAAATTAAACTTTCATTATTCAGATAGAGCATGCCATTTTAAACAACTTTCCAATTTACTTCCATTAACAAAATGTGCACATTCTTTTTATATTTAAACGTTTTGAGTCACCAGATCCTACTGAGCATGTGCAAGAATAAGCGTGTATGCATTTGTGAATGGCTGATGGCTGTCACATGGTACGTGTATGCATTTGTGAACGGCTGATGGCTGTCACATGGTACAGGGGGAGTGGAAAAATACATAACTTTTAAAATTGTCAGAAAAAAATAATCTATTACTCATTTGAAGTTCAGACTAAGTGCTATTGCATTGTCTTGTTATCTTGCATTTGTTGATTATGCAAATCTACTGTGTTGACTGGTCCTTTAAGTGCCTAGGGCAGCACAAAACCTAAATACGCCACTGATCAGAGGTAAAAAGGGTATTACATAGTAGTTGAGGTTCTTAAAGAGACAGAAGTCCATAGACTTCAACCTATACATATATAACAGTGTTCGTTATGCAAAACTGGGGAATGGGTAATAAAGGGATTATCTTCCCCTCTCTCCCCTACGTGATTATTGGTTAACAATAATGCATGTATAACAAATATGTATCTTTGTCTGTATACCATGATTTATACTGGAAGAATGTCCCTTCATATTTGCTTTGTTGATTTGTATATTTATTTTGAAAATTAATTTAAAAAAAAAAGTAAATAAAGGGGTTATCTATCTTATTAAACAATACAATTTCTGGAGTAGACTGTCCCTTTAAGTTTATATATGGGATTTCTTATGCAATCTACCCCCTGCTCCTGTGCAAACAATCACCTTGAACAAGTGAATTTGAGTTGGTTTATCGGCAGAGAGAATAAGCAGCCGGAACTGTGGTTGGAAACTCACTCAGGTGAGCACTGCATGGTCTGATTAGCTGCATATGCAGTTAGATACATTAGTATTTGATGTGCTGTTTATCATCTTCCCCTTATTGCAGAATAAGTCAGCCCTATTGATAGTAAAACACACAATGCTTCCCCCACAGCCTCTGTCTTCCAATGCGCACACCCAGCAACCGCAGAATCAGATGGTAAAGAGCTTAAAGGGACATGAAACACAAACCTTTTCTTTCATGATTCAGAAAGAACATACAATTTAACAACCTTCCAATTTTTTACTTCTATTGTCAATTTTGCTCATTCTCTTGGTATCCTTTATTGAAGGAGCAACACTGCACTACTGGGAGCTAGCTGAACTCATCAGTAAGCCAATGACAAGAGGCATAAATGAGCAGTCACCAATCAGCAGCTAACCAGGAAAACAAAGCAAATTACAACACGTCCCTTTTTTAATAGGATGCAGTAGTAATCACAAACTGTTCCCACAGTTATTCAAATAAACCTAACCTTAAAGGGACCGTCTACACTAAAATTGTTATTGTTTAAAAAGATAGATAACACCTTTTACTATCCATTCCCCAGCTTTGCACAAACATCATTGTTATATTAATATACTTTATAATGTTTAAACCTTAATTTAAATATCTGCCTGTTTCTAAGCCACTACAGACAGCCTCTTATCACATGCTTTATTATTTGCTTTTCACAACAGGAGACTGCTAGTTCATGGGGGCCATATAGATAACATTGTGTTCACGCCGGGGAGTTTTTTAAGAATTGGCCTAACACAATACTAAACGTAAGTCAATCGATAATAGTCACAGTCATGTGATCAGGGGGCTGTCAGAAGATGCTTAGATACAAGTTAGTCACAGAAGTAAAACGTGTATAAATATAACTGTGTTGGTTATGCAAAACTGGGGAATGGGTAATAAAGGGATTATCTATCTTTTTTAAAATAATACAAATTCTGGTGTAGACTGTCCCTTTAAAACATTTTTCTTTTATGAGAACATACAATTTGAAACACTTTCTACATTACTCTTATCAAAGTTGATTCATTTTCTTGGTATTCAAGGAGCAGTAATTTGCTACTGAGAACTAGCTCCCAGCAGTGCATTTCTGCCCCTGAGCCTACCTCTAGGTATGCTTTTCCACAAAGAATGCTAAGAGAACAAAGGCAATTAAATGAGAAATAAATTGTATACGGTTGTTTAGCATTGTGTGCTGAATCATGAGTTTTGATTACTGTCCCTTGTGATACTTGTAAAATATCTATTATGTTGTCTAGTTGTGCATGGTTGCAGGTGTTATAAATGCGTTTTGTTACCTTTAACTTTGTGATTACAACGATCTAATGTAGAACATGTGCTGCTGCTCGTGTGTATGTATGACTGTGTGTGTATGTATGTGTGTGTGTATAAGATTTTTATTTTTTCCAATGGTCTAACTTTACTATATTTGATGGAGCCACAAAGGAATTGACATTTCTTTCATGTAATTGGCAAGAGTCCATGAGCTAGTGACATATGGGATATATAATCCTACCAGGAGGGGCAAAGTTTCCCAAACCTCAAAATGCCTGTAAATACACCCCTCACCACACCCACAATTCAGTTTTACAAACTTTGCCTCCTATGGAGGTGGTGAAGTAAGTTTGTGCTAAGATTTCTACGTTGATATGCGCTTCTCAGTATTGTTGAAGCCCGATTCCTCTGAGTACAGCGAATGTCAGAGGGACGTGAAGGGAGTATCACCTATTGAATACGATGATTTCCCTAACGGGGGTCTTTTTTATGGGTTCTCTGTTATCGGTCGTAGAGATTCATCTCCTACCTCCCTTTTCAGATCGAAGATATACTCTCAAATTTACCATTACCTCTACTAAAGAACTGTTTTAGTACTGGTTTGGCTATCTGCTATATGTGGATGGGTGTCTTTTTGGTAAGTATGTTTTTATTACTTAAGACACTCAGCTATGGTTTGGCACTTTATGCAAATTATATAAAGTTCTAAATATATGTATTGTACTTATATTTGCCATGAGTCAGGTTCATGTATTTCCTTCTGCAGACTGTCAGTTTCATATTTGGGAATATAAACACTTTAAGAAATTTGTTTCTTACCTGGGGTTTAGTCTTTTTCAATTTTGACTACTTTTGCATTTGCGGGTATTAGGCCCGCGGGTGCGTCAAATGTTAGACTTTATTGCGTCATTTTTGGCGCAAACTTTTTTGGCGTGGGAAATTACGTTTTTTGACGCAACTTCGTCATTTCCGGCGTCATACGTGACGTTGAGACCTTTCACACGGCGGCGTCATTAGTGATGCAAGTGTGTCATTTCCGGTCATTTTTGGCGCCAAAAAAGTTTACGTTACGTTGTGCATCATACTTGGTGCAAATTTTTTTTCATTATTTCAATACCCCATTCATGTTTGCCTCCTACTTTCTTCTCTATCAAGAGGCCTATGCTTTTGCATTTTTTCCCATTCCTGAAACTGTCATTTAAGGAAATAGATAATTTTGCTTTATATGTTGTTTTTCCTTTTACATTGAGCAAGATGTCCCAATCCGATCCTGTCTCTGAAGTTTCTGCTGGAACATTGCTGCCTGACATCGGTTCTACCAAAGCTAAGTGCATTTGTTGCAAAATTGTAGAAATTATTCCACCAAATTTCATTTGTAATAGTTGTCATGATAAACTTTTACATGCAGATAGTGTTTCTATCAGTAATAGTACATTGCCAGTTGCAGTTCCTTCAACTTCTAATGTGCATGATATACCTGTAAATTTGAAAGAATTTGTTTCTGAATCTATTATGAAGGCTTTGTCTGCATTTCCACCTTCTAATAAACGTAAAAGGTCTTTTAAAACTTCATTTAGCTGATGAAATTTCAAATGACCAACAACATAATAATTCATCCTCTTCTGCTGAGGATCTATCTGAAACAGAAGATCCTTCCTCAGATATTGACACTGACAAATCTACTTATTTATTTAAAATAGAGTATATGCGTTCTTTATTAAAAGAAGTGTTAATTACTTTGGATATTGAGGTAACCAGTCCTATTGACGTTCAGTCTAATAAACGTTTAAATGCTGTTTTTAAACCTCCTGTGGTTTCCCCAGGTGTTTTTCCCATTCCTGAGGCTATTTCTGATATGATTTCTAGGGAATGGAATAAGCCAGGTACTTCTTTTATTCCTTCTTCAAGGTTTAAAAGATTGTATCCTTTACCAGCAAAATCTATAGAGTTTTGGGAAAAGATCCCCAAAGTTGATGGGGCTATTTCTACTCTTGCTAAACGTACCACTATTCCTATGGAAGATAGCACTTCCTTTAAGGATCCTTTAGATAGGAAGCTTGAATCTTATCTAAGGAAGGCCTATTTATATTCAGGTCATCTTCTCAGACCTGCTATTTCTTTGGGTAATGTTGTGGCTGCATCAACTTTCTGGTTGGAAAACTTAGCGCAACATAAATTGGATTCTGACGTATCTAGCATTGTTCGCTTACTGCAACATGCTAATCCATTTTATTTGTGATGCCATTTTTGATATTATCAAAATTGATGTTAGATCCATGTCTTTAGTTGTATTAGCTAGAAGAGCTTTGTGGCTTAAATCTTGGAATGCTGATATGACATCTAAATCTAGATTACTATCTCTTTCTTTCCAAGGTAATAATTTATTTGGTTCTCAGTTGGATTCTATTATTTCAACTATCACTGGAGGAAAAGGAGTTTTTTTGCCCCAGGATAAAAAACCTAAGGGTAAATCTAAGGCTTCTAACCGTTTTCGTTCCTTTCGTCAGAATAAGGAACAAAAACTCAATCCTCCTCCCAAGGAATTTGCTTCCAGTTGGAAGCCTTCCTCAAATTGGAATAAATCCAAGCCATTTAGGAAACCAAAGTCTGCCCCTAAGTCCGCATGAAGGTGCGGCCCTCATTCCAGCTCAGCTGGTAGGGGGCAGATTAAGGTTTTTCAAGGATTTTTGGATAAAATCTGTCCAATCATTGGATTCAGAGCATTGTCTCTCAAGGGTATCGAATAGGATTCAAATTAAGACCTCCTGTGAGAAGATTTTTTTCTCTCACACATTCCTGTAAATCCAGTAAAAGCTCAGGCTTCAGACCTGGAGTCTTCAGGGGTAATCATGCCAGTTCCTCTTCAGGAACAAGGTTTGGGGTTTTATTCAAACCTATTCATTGTACCAAAGAAAGAAAATTTGTTACTAAAATCGATGGCTGTTTCCACACAGGACTGTTGAGATGAATTAACTTCAGTTGGGGGACACAGTGGGCAGACTTTGCTGCTTGAGGTATGACACATTTCTAACAAGACTTGGTAATGCTGGAAGCTGTCATTTTCCCTATGGGAACCGGTAAGCCATTTTCTTAGTTTAGTATAAGAATAAAGGGCTTCACAAGGGCTTTAAAGACTGGTAGACATTTTTCTGGGCTAAAACGATTACTTTACAAGTATATTTAGTGGATTATAACTATAAATAGTTCTTTTAATCTTGGGGATGTATTAAAAAAACGGCAGGCACTGTATTGGACACCTTTTTCACTGGGGGCCTTTTCTAGTCATAGACAGAGCCTCATTTTCGCGCCACTAATGCGCAGTTGTTTTTGGAAAGCAAGGCATGCAGATGCATGTGTGAGGAGCTAAGAACCACTGAAAAAGCTTATTGAAGGCGTCATTTGGTATCGTATTCCCCTCTGGGCTTGGTTGGGTCTCAGCAAAGCAGATTAAAATTTGGTGTGCAATACTTTTAAGGCTTTAAGACACTGTGGTGAAATTTTGGTGAATTTTGAACAATTCCTTCATACTTTTTCACATATTCAGTAATAAAGTGTGTTCAGTTTAAAATTTAAAGTGACAGTAACGGTTTTATTTTAAAACGGGTTTTGTGCTTTGTTATCAAGTTTATGCCTGTTAACATGTCTGAACCATCAGATAGACAATGTTCTGTATGTTTGAAAGCCAAGGTTCCTCCCCATTTAAATATATGTGATGAATGTGACATAGTGTCCAAACAAAGTAGGGACAATGATGCCACTGATAATGATGTTGCCCAAGATGATTCTTCAAGCGAGGGGAGTAAGCATGGTACTGCATCATCCCCTTCTGTGTCTACACCAGTCTTGCCCACACAAGAGGTCCCTAGTACATCTAGTGCGCCAATCCTTCTTACTATGCAACAATTAACGGCTGTAATGGATAATTCTATTAAAAACATTTTGTCCAAAATGCCCACTTATCAGAGAAAGCGCGATTGCTCTGTTTTAGATACTGAAGAGCATGAGGACGCTGATGATAATGGTTCTGACATACCCTCACACCAATCTGAAGGGGCCAGGAGGGAGGTTTTGTCTGAGGGAGAAATTTCAGATTCAGGAAAAATTTCTCAACAAGCTGAACCTGATGTTATTACTTTTAAATTTAAATTAGAACATCTCCGCGCTCTGCTTAAGGAGGTGTTATCTACTCTGGATGATTGTGACAATTTGGTCATTCCAGAGAAATTATGTAAGATGGACAAGTTCCTAGAGGTCCCGGTGCCCCCCGATGCTTTTCCTATACCCAAGCGGGTGGCGGACATTGTAAATAAGGAATGGGAAAGGCCCGGCATACCTTTTGTTCCTCCCCCTATATTTAAGAAATTATTTCCTATGGTCGACCCCAGAAAGGACTTATGGCAGACAGTCCCCAAGGTCGAGGGGGCGGTTTCTACTCTAAACAAACGCACTACTATCCCTATAGAAGATAGTTGTGCTTTCAAAGATCCTATGGATAAAAAATTAGAGGGTTTGCTTAAAAAGATGTTTGTTCAGCAAGGTTACCTTCTACAACCAATTTCATGCATTGTTCCTGTCACTACAGCAGCGTGTTTCTGGTTCGAAGAACTAGAAAAGTCGCTCAATAAATAATCTTCGTATGAGGAGGTTATGGACAGAGTTCAAGCACTTAAATTGGCTAACTCTTTTATCTTAGACGCCACTTTGCAATTAGCTAGATTAGCGGCGAAAAATTCAGGTTTTGCTATTGTGGCGCGCAGAGCGCTTTGGCTAAAGTCTTGGTCAGCGGATGTGTCCTCCAAGAACAAATTGCTTAACATCCCTTTCAAGGGTAAAACGCTGTTTGGCCCTGACTTGAAAGAGATTATTTCAGACATCACTGGGGGAAAGGGCCACGCCCTTCCTCAGGATAGGTCTTTTAAGGCTAAAAATAAGCCAAATTTTCGTCCCTTTCGCAGAAACGGACCAGCCTCAAATTCTACACCCTCTAAGCAAGAGGGTAATAGTTCTCAAACCAAACCAGCCTGGAGACCGATGCAAGGCTGGAACAAGGGTAAGCAGGCCAAGAAACCTGCCACTGCTACTAAAACAGCATGAAGTGTTGGCCCCCGATCCGGGACCGGATCTGGTGGGGGGCAGACTCTCTCTCTTTGCTCAGGCTTGGGCAAGAGATGTTCAGGATCCTTGGGCGCTAGAAATAGTTTCTCAAGGTTATCTCCTGGAATTCAAGGAACTACCCCCAAGGGGGAGGTTCCACAGGTCTCAATTGTCTTCAAACCAAATAAAAAGACAGGCATTCTTACATTGTGTAGAAGACCTGTTAAGAATGGGAGTGATTCATCCTGTTCCATTAGGAGAACAAGGGATGGGGTTTTACTCCAATCTGTTCATAGTTCCCAAAAAAGAAGGAACATTCAGACCAATTTTAGATCTCAAGATTCTAAACAAATTTCTCAGGGTTCCATCGTTCAAAATGGAAACCATTCGAACAATTCTTCCTACCATCCAGGAAGATCAATTCATGACCACGGTGGATTTAAAGGATGCGTATCTACATATTCCTATCCACAAGGAACATCATCGGTTCCTAAGGTTCGCCTTTCTGGACAAGCATTACCAGTTTGTGGCACTTCCATTCGGATTAGCCACTGCTCCAAGGATTTTCACAAAGGTACTAGGGTCCCTTCTAGCGGTGCTAAGACCAAGGGGCATTGCAGTAGTACCTTACTTGGACGACATACTGATTCAAGCGTCGTCTCTGTCAAAAGCAAAGGCTCATACGGACATTGTCCTAGCCTTTCTCAGATCTCACGGGTGGAAAGTGAACATAGAAAAAAGTTCTCTGTCCCCGTCAACAAGAGTTCCCTTCTTGGGAACAATAATAGACTCCTTAGAAATGAAGATTTTTCTGACAGAGGCCAGAAAATCAAAACTTCTAAGCTCTTGTCAAGTACTTCATTCTGTTCTTCTTCCTTCCATAGCGCAGTGCATGGAAGTAATAGGTTTGATGGTTGCGGCAATGGACATAGTTCCTTTTGCACGAATTCATCTAAGACCATTACAACTGTGCATGCTCAGACAGTGGAATGGGGATTATACAGACTTGTCTCCGACGATCCAAGTAGATCAAAGATCCAGAGACTCACTCCGTTAGTGGCTGAACCTGGACAATCTGTCACAGGGAATGAGCTTCCGCAGACCAGAGTGGGTCATTGTCACGACCGACGCCAGTCTGGTGGGCTGGG
Source organism: Bombina bombina (assembly GCF_027579735.1). NCBI lineage: Eukaryota > Metazoa > Chordata > Amphibia > Anura > Bombinatoridae > Bombina > Bombina bombina. Next base: position 1,202,159,148 of record NC_069500.1, read on the forward strand.
GCGCGGTCTGGGAACCCCTGAAAGCTCAGGGTCTATGGTCTCGGGAAGAATCTCTTCTCCCGATAAACATTCTGGAACTGAGAGCGATATTCAATGCTCTCAAAGCTTGGCCTCAACTAACAAAGGCCAACTTCATAAGGTTTCAATCAGACAACATGAAGACTGTTGCATATATCAACCATCAGGGGGGAACAAGGAGTTCCCTGGCGATGGAGGAAGTGACCAAAATAATTCAATGGGCGGAGAATCACTCCTGCCACTTGTCTGCAATCCACATCCCAGGAGTGGAAAATTGGGAAGCGGATTTTCTGAGTCGTCAGACTTTCCATCCGGGGGAGTGGGAACTCCATCCGGAAATCTTTGCCCAAATAACTCAATTATGGGGCATTCCAGACATGGACCTGATGGCGTCTCGTCAGAACTTCAAGGTTCCTTGCTACGGGTCCAGATCCAGGGATCCCAAGGCGACTCTAGTAGATGCACTGATAGCGCCTTGGACCTTCAACCTAGCTTATGTATTCCCACCGTTTCCTCTCATTCCCAGGCTGGTAGCCAGGATCAATCAGGAGAGGGCTTCGGTGATCTTGATAGCTCCTGCGTGGCCACGCAGAACTTGGTATGCAGACCTGGTGAATATGTCATCAGCTCCACCATGGAAGCTACCTTTGAGACAGGACCTTCTTGTTCAAGGTCCATTCGAACATCCGAATCTGGCTTCACTCCAACTGACTGCTTGGAGATTGAACGCTTGATTTTATCAAAGCGTGGGTTTTCAGATTCTGTCATTGATACTCTTATCCAGGCTAGAAAGCCTGTAACTAGGAAAATTTACCATAAAATATGGAAAAAATATATCTGTTGGTGTGAATCTAAAGGATTCCCATGGAACAAGATAAAAATTCCTAAGATTCTATCCTTTCTACAAGAGGGTTTGGAGAAAGGATTATCTGCAAGTTCTTTGAAGGGACAGATTTCTGCTTTATCTGTTTTACTTCACAAAAAGCTGGCGGCTGTGCCAGATGTTCAAGCTTTTGTTCAGGCTCTGGTTAGAATCAAGCCTGTTTACAAACCTTTGACTCCTCCTTGGAGTCTCAATTTAGTTCTTTCAGTTCTTCAAGGGGTTCCGTTTGAACCCTTACATTCCGTAGATATTAAGTTACTATCTTGGAAAGTTTTGTTTTTGGTTGCAATTTCTTCTGCTAGAAGAGTTTGAGTTATCTGCTCTGCAGTGTTCTCCTCCTTATCTGGTGTTCCATGCAGATAAGGTGGTTTTGCGTACTAAACCTGGTTTTCTTCCGAAAGTTGTTTCTAACAAAAACATTAACCAGGAGATAGTTGTGCCTTCTTTGTGTCCGAATCCAGTTTCAAAGAAGGAACGTTTGTTACACAATTTGGATGTAGTTCGTGCTCTAAAATTCTATTTAGAGGCTACAAAGGATTTCAGACAAACATCTTCTTTGTTTGTTGTTTATTCTGGTAAAAGGAGAGGTCAAAAAGCAACTTCTACCTCTCTCTCTTTTTGGCTTAAAAGCATCATCCGATTGGCTTATGAGACTGCCGGACGGCAGCCTCCTGAAAGAATCACAGCTCACTCCACTAGGGCTGTGGCTTCCACATGGTCCTTCAAGAACGAGGCTTCTGTTGATCAGATATGTAAGGCAGCGACTTGGTCTTCACTGCACACTTTACCAAATTTTACAAATTTGATACTTTTGCTTCTTCTGAGGCTATTTTTGGGAGAAAGGTTTTGCAAGCCGTGGTGCCTTCCATCTAGGTGACCTGATTTGCTCCCTCCCATCATCCGTGTCCTAAAGCTTTGGTATTGGTTCCCACAAGTAAGGATGACGCCGTGGACCGGACACACCTATGTTGGAGAAAACAGAATTTATGCTTACCTGATAAATTACTTTCTCCAACGGTGTGTCCGGTCCACGGCCCGCCCTGGTTTTTTTTCATCAGGTCTGATGAATTATTTTCTCTAACTACAGTCACCACGGTATCATATGATTTCTCCTATGCATATTCCTCCTTTACGTCGGTCGAATGACTGGGGTAGGCGGAGCCTAGGAGGGATCATGTGACCAGCTTTGCTGGGCTCTTTGCCATTTCCTGTTGGGGAAGAGAATATCCCACAAGTAAGGATGACGCCGTGGACCGGACACACCGTTGGAGAAAGTAATTTATCAGGTAAGCATAAATTCTGTTTTTTTCTTTCAAAAGTGAAAATAAACTTATTTTTGGGTTGTGGATTATTTTCTCAGCGGAATATGGCTGTTTTTGTTTTAGTCCCTCCCTCTCTAGTGACTCTTGTGTGGAAGACTCCACATCTTGGGTATTGATATCCCATATGTCACTAGCTCATGGACTCTTGCCAATTACATGAAAGAAAACATAATTTATCTAAGAACTTACCTGATAAATTCATTTCTTTCATATTGGTAAGAGTCAATGAGGCCCACCCTTTTTATGGTGGTTATGGTTTTTTTGTATTAAGCACGATTATTTCCAAATTTCCTTTGTTGATGCTTTCTACTCCTTTCTTTATCACCCCACTGCTTGGCTATTCGTTAATCTGAATTGTTGGTGTGTTGAGGGGTGTATTTATAGGCATTTTGAGGTTTGGGAAACTTTGCCCCTCCTGGTAGGATTGTATATCCCATATGTCACTAGCTCATGGACTCTTGCCAATATGAAAGAAATAAATTTATCAGGTAAGTTCTTACATAAATTATGTTTTTGTTAGCAAAACTTGCATTGTTTTTACCACACCTGCTGAGGCCAATAAGGAACACATATAAATGAGCTTCTTCAGTGACCGTTTATCAAGGGACAGGTTTGTGAAGTATGTACAATTTCCTCTTTAAAGAGATATTAAAGGGACACTGAACCCAAATTTTTTTTATTTTGTGATTCAGATACAGCATGCAATTTTAAGCAACTTTCTAATTTACTCCTATCATTTTTTCTTAGTTCTCTTGCTATCTTTATTTGAAAAAGAAGACATCTAAGCTAAAGAGCCATACAATTTTTGGTTTAGGGCACTGGACAGCACTTGTTTATTGGTGGATGAATTTATCCACCAATCAGCAAGAACAACCCAGGTTGTTCACCAAAAATGGGCCGGCATCTAAACTTATATTCTTGCTTTTCAAATAAACATACCAAGAGAAGGAAGAAAATTTGATAATAGTAAATTAGAAAGTTGTTCTATCAGAATCACGAAAGAAAAATTTTGGGTTCAGTGTCCCTTTAAGCAACCTAACACCTATAGCACGTTTTATGCATTACATACACTGTTATTTTATATAGAGGTCTGCTACTCATTCAAAATACACAATTCTAAAAATGAGTTCACTTACTGGCATGGCGGTCCCCAGTGCCTAACAACTGAATGTCATCATATCTTTATTACAATAGAAGGAAGTACTTTGAATTCAAGTGATGGTGTTTTGTGCAAGATGTTTGTCGTATAAAGTATAATGCTTGGGTTTTTTGTATTTCTTGGTGTCCCTTTTCAACTTGGTGGTTTATGAGCATTTAACGCTTTGGGTCTATTTATGGCACCTAGTAGCTTGCACCTTGAGTGACATCATTTGAGCCTAAATTAACTGTAAATTGATCAAGTTCACTGGTATTACTGCAGGTTTTTACTTGCTGTGGACCCCTTGAGTTTGCTTGCTCCTACGCAGCATTTTTAAATAGGATCTCATGTTAAATATAGATACATTTCTGTAGTAGCTTACGGTGTAAGAATCTGTGTTGGACTTCAAACACTTGTTGCATATGTCAATCTCTGCCGGCTATGTACAAAGTAAGCTCACTCAAACTTCTTGTGTGGGTTTGTTCAGTTATCAATGCCATAGGTTGTCACCTGCTAATGTCACATGTAATTGACATGTTAAAGTTCATGATTGCATACCAGTGTGAGTGCATTATACAAAGCACCCCTAATCTAATGCATACACCAAATACATCTTGTTTAAAGGGACAGTTTACTCAAAACATTTCTCCCCTTTAATTTGTTCCAAATGATTCACTTTACCTGCTGGAGTGTATTAAATTGTTGACAAGTATTTCCATTAATCTTATATTGGCAATTAAAATAGTTTATTTAGCCTGTGGTATCCCAACCCATCCTGAAAGTTTTTGGCCTCAAGGCCAAGCTGTGTTAACACAGCCAGTAGGAGAAATTACACTCTGTGGGGTATAGAAGAGATAATGTAATAAAATGTAAATTTTCCATTGTTATCTCAAAGTATTGGTGATTGGTTTATGAACAGATACAAGATAAAGAAGCAGGTATATGTACACAATGTGATAAAGTAATGAGATCTGATTATACCTACAAGCTCAACCCATTTTATTAGGTTGTGGCTTCAAAACACAGAATCAGCTAATTCATATACAGAAAAAAAAGCCTTAAACAAATCTCATACATTTTATACTCTGCAGCTGGTGAAAAAAGTAATTTGAAACACATTAAGGAAAAACAGTTTTATAGTATACTGTCCCTTTAAGCTTTTCAGAAGTAGCACATTAACAGCATTTGACCCATTTTAATTTGTATTATGTTACAGCTGTACACTTCTGTGCTTGTCAGGTACTTATCAATAATTGTGTAGATTCAACAGAAGACAGTGTGTAGCAGCCAGAGTTTAGATGGATATTAAACGACAAATAGAAATTCAACCATACATATGAAACCTAAACAAATCCAGTTACTAATGTTAATCAGGGGGCTGGGGAAGGATACAACTGTTTAAATTGATATTGAAGCAAGATATGTGTTTAACTGATCCCTGGGGATAGAGCCCTGTTAATGAACAGGAACAAATCTCTACACCCATAAAGCAGTTTCATTAATATTTGGGAGACTTGCATCTTTAAAATAAACTGACTCCCCCACCTTTTAGAGGCTGCTTGGAATGAAAATTATAAAAGTACAAAATTAGGATTTATTGCACCTCTAAGCCCCCAAGGCAGTTATCCTGATGTGCTCAAGGGATTTATTCTAGCACACACGGGCCAATACATTCCAGTTCATAAAGTTACATTAATGGAAACTATTAACTTAAAGGGACATTATACACTAGATATTTTTTTTTGCATAAATGTTTTGTAGATGATCCATTTATATAGCCCATACAGTTTGTTTTAAAAAAAATGGATAGTTTTGCTTATTTTTAAATAAAATTGCTCTGATTTTCAGACTCCTAACCAAGCCCCAAAGTTTTAGGAGAATACCGACGTATACCTACTCCAGCTTGCTTCTGTTTGTGTAAAGGTTCTTTTCATATGCAAAGGAAGGGGGGGTCTGTTCTTGTAGTGGGTGTTCCAGTAACCTTTTTAAACAGAGCTAAACTAGAAGCTTCTAAGTTTTTAATCAGTTGTATATAGGATTTTTATATCAGTATCTGTGCATATTATTCTTTATAGTAGTGTCTATTACATGCAGTCATATGGAAATTGGTGTATACGTCCCTTTAAAGGTACATTAGTTATTTATGTATCCGGTGCAGAAGATCCACCTGCAAAATAAAATGTTTTTAAAAGCATTTACAACTGTAATTTTGTTAGTAAAGTCTGCATTGTGTTGCCAGTCTGGGACACGCTTCTTGAAAACCCTCATGAATGTTTGCTGTGGCCAATTAGGGGTAGATATTGTTGAACTCTGGCACATCCCAGCCAGTCACTGGACAGAATGTAATGCCAGTGCTCTGCAATATAGGGAGAGTGGAAACACTACAATTTTCTGTATTTAAATTACAAGAAAAGCATAATGAAACATTTTATGGCATAAAACTTTCAGTTTAATGCTCCTTAAACTACCATTTTGTGCTTGTATTAAACATTGTTTAAATAAATATATATTTAAAACCAACAAAATAACTATCCCTTAAAGGAATTAATCAGCTGAGAACATCTTCATGCCTCAAGCCTATCAGAAGACCAGCTCTGTCAATATTGCGTGCTATGTAGTGACAGGCAAATGAAGCATGAAATCTGAGTCTGTTTGGCTGCTGTAGGTGTTTAGCTGGAATTTTCACTAACCGTTTTTTATATGATTTCCATTTAAAGAGGAGGAGAGTCCACGGCTTCATTCATTACTTTTGGGAATAAAGAACCTTGCCACCAGGAGGAGGCAAAGACACCCAAGCCAAAGGCTTAAATGCCTCCCCCACTCTCCTCATCCACCACTCAATCTTTGCCTTTCGTCACAGGAGGATGGCAGAGAAGTGCCGAAGATTCGGAGTAGTCTCTTACGGAGGGTACTTAGTACTCTTCGGAACGGGACTGGAGTTTTAATTAGTCCTGTTAGCCTCTCAGTGAGTGCCTGGGTGAAAAGGAGTCTTTCTGCAAAACCATCCCGACTCATATGAACAGCTCCACAAGCAATCAACGTTGACTAGTTTCGCTGCCTGCTTTCTCTTGTTAAGTGTAGTCAGTCCACGGGTCATCCATTACTTATGGGATTATATCTCTTCCCCAACAGGAAGTTGCAAGAGGATCACCCAAGCAGAGCTGCTATATAGCTCCTCCCCTCACATGTCATATCCAGTCATTCTCTTGCAACCTAACTAAAGATAGGTCGTTGTGAGAGGTCTGTGGTGTTTTTAAACTTAGTTTATTTCTTCAATCAAAAGTTTATTTTAAATGGCACCGGAGTGTGCTGTTTGTTTCTCAGGCAGCATTAGAAGAAGAATCTGCCTGCGTTTTCTATGATCTTAGCAGACGTAACTAAGATCCACTGGCTGTTCTCGCACATTCTGAGGAGTGAGGTAACTTCAGAAAAAGGGAATAGCATGCATGGCCCCCCTGCAAACGAGGTATGTGCAGTAAATTATTTTTCTAAGCAATGGAATTGACTGAGAAACTACTGCTGATACCAATGTAATGTAAGTTCAGCCTTAAATGCAGTGGTAGCGACTGGTATTAGGCTGATGAGTGTGTGTACACTGAAGTATTTTTCTAGGGAATGGAATTTGACTCAGAAAATACTGTTAATACTGAAGTAATGTATGAGCCTTAACTGCAGTAAAAGCGACTGGTAGCAGGCTTATTAATAACACTTCATAACTTTGCAAATGTATGTTCAAAACGTTTACTGGCATGTTAATCGTTTTTTGTGAGGTACTTGGTGATAAAACTTATTGGGGCATGATTTTTAACACATGGCTAACTTTGGTTTCTGCATAGAAACAGTTAACTGAGCTTCCCCACTGTTGTGATATGAGTGGGAGGGGCCTATTTTAGCGCTTTTTTGCGCAGTAAAAATTCAGTCACAATCTTCCTACTTCATCCTCCATGATCCAGGACGTTTCTAGAGAGCTCAGGGGTCTTCAAAATTCATTTTGAGGGAGGTAATCAGTCACAGCAGACCTGTGACAGTGTGTTTGACTGTGATAAAAACGTTAATTATTAAATTGTTATCCGTTTTTGGGTATTAAGGGGTTAATCATCCATTTGCTGGTGGGTGCAATCCTTTGCTAACTTAATACATTTACTGTGAAAATTTGGTTGCTATAACTAATTTGGTTCATTATTTCAACTGTGACAGCTTTTGGTGCGTCTTAAAGGCACAGTAGCGTTTTTTATATTGCGTGTAAATTTATTTGAAAAGTATTTTCCAAGCTTGCTAGTCTCATTGCTAGTCTGTTTAAACATGTCTGACACAGATGAATCTGTTTGTTCACTATGTATGAAGGCCAATGTGGAGCCCCATAGAAAGATGTGTACTAAATGCATTGATGTAACTTTAAATAAAAGTCAGTCTTTACATGTAAAGAAATTATCACCAGACAATGAGGGGGAAGTTATGCCGACTAACTCTCCTCACGTGTCAGTACCTTTGCCTCCCGCTCAGGAGGTGCGTGATTTTGTGGCGCCAAGTACATCAGGGAGGCCCTTACAAATCACTTTGCAAGACATGGCTACTGTTATGACAGAAGTATTATCTAAATTGCCAGAATTAAGAGGCAAGCGTGATAGCTCTGGGTTAAGGACAGAGCGCGCTGATGATGTGAGAGCCATGTCCGATACTGCGTCACAATTTGCAGAACATGAAGACGGAGAACTTCATTCTGTGGGTGACGGATCTGATCCAGGGAGACTGGATTCAGAGATTTCTAATTTTAAATTTAAGCTTGAGAACCTCCGCATATTGCTAGGGGAGGTATTAGCGGCTCTGAATGATTGTAACACGGTTGCAATTCCAGAAAAATTATGTAGGTTGGATAGATACTATGCGGTACCGGTGTGTACTGACGTGTTTCCTATACCTAAAAGGCTTACAGAGATTATTAGCAAGGAGTGGGATAGACCCGGTGTGCCTTTTTCCCCTCCTCCCATATTTAGGAAAATGTTTCCTATAGACGCCACCACACGAGACTTATGGCAGACGGTCCCTAAGGTGGAGGGAGCAGTTTCTACTTTAGCTAAGCGTACCACTATCCCGGTGGAGGATAGTTGTGCTTTTTCAGATCCAATGGATAAAAAATTAGAAGGTTACCTTAAGAAAATGTTTGTTCAACAAGGTTATATCTTACAGCCCCTTGCATGCATTGCACCTGTCACTGCTGCGGCGGCATTCTGGTTTGAGTCTCTGGAAGAGGCCATTCACACAGCTCCATTGGATGAAATTATGAACAAGCTTAAAGCACTTAAGCTAGCTAACGCATTTGTTTCTGATGCCGTCGTACATTTAACCAAACTTACGGCTAAGAACTCCGGATTCGCCATCCAAGCGCGCAGATCGTTATGGCTTAAATCCTGGTTGGCTGACGTGACTTCTAAATCTAAATTGCTTAATATTCCTTTCAAAGGGCAGACCTTATTCGGGCCCGGCTTGAAAGAAATTATCGCTGACATTACGGGAGGTAAGGGCCATGCTCTGCCTCAGGACAGGGCCAAATCAAAGGCCAAACAGTCTAATTTTCGTGCCTTTCGTAACCTCAAGGCAGGAGCAGCATCAACTTCCTCCGCTCCAAAACAGGAAGGAGCTGTTGCTCGTTACAGACAGGGCTGGAAAACTAACCAGTCCTGGAACAAGGGCAAGCAGGCCAGAAAACCTACTGCTGCCCCTAAGACAGCATGAAGAGAGGGCCCCCTGTCCAGAAACGGATCTAGTGGGGGGCAGACTTTCTCTCTTCGCCCAGGCTTGGGCAAGAGATGTCCAGGATCCCTGGGCGTTGGAGATCATATCTCAGGGATATCTTCTGGACTTCAAAGCTTTTCCTCCACAAGGGAGATTTCATCTTTCAAGGTTATCAGCAAACCAAATAAAGAAAGAGGCGTTTCTACGTTGTGTACAAGACCTCTTACTAATGGGGTTGATCCACCCAGTTCCGCGGACGGAACACGGGCAAGGATTTTATTCAAATCTATTTGTGGTTCCCAAGAAAGAGGGAACCTTCAGACCAATCTTGGACTTAAAAATCCTAAACAAATTCCTAAGAGTTCCATCATTCAAAATGGAAACTATTCGAACCATCCTACCCATGATCCAAGAGGGTCAGTACATGACCACAGTGGACTTAAAGGATACCTACCTTCACATACCGATTCACAAGGATCATTATCGTTACCTAAGATTTGCCTTCCTAGACAGGCATTACCAGTTTGTAGCTCTTCCCTTCGGGTTAGCTACGGCTCCAAGAATCTTTACAAAGGTTCTGGGCTCACTTCTGGCGGTACTAAGACCGCGAGGCATAGCGGTGGCTCCGTACCTAGACGACATTCTGATACAAGCGTCAAGTTTTCAAACTGCCAAGTCTCATACAGAGATAGTTCTGGCATTTCTGAGGTCGCATGGGTGGAAGGTGAACGTGGAAAAGAGTTCTCTATTACCACTCACAAGGGTTCTCTTCCTAGGGACTCTTATAGATTCTGTAGAGATGAAAATTTACCTGACGGAGGCCAGGTTATCAAAACTTCTAAATGCTTGCCGTGCCCTTCATTCCATTCCACGCCCGTCAGTAGCTCAGTGCATGGAAGTAATCGGCTTAATGGTAGCGGCAATGGACATAGTACCATTTGCGCGCCTGCATCTCAGACCGCTGCAATTGTGCATGCTAAGTCAGTGGAATGGGGATTACTCAGATTTGCCCCCTCTACTAAATCTGGATCAAGAGACCAGAGATTCTCTTTTATGGTGGCTTTCTCGGCCCCACCTGTCCAAGGGGATGACCTTTCGCAAGCCAGATTGGACGATTGTAACAACAGACGCCAGCCTTCTAGGTTGGGGCGCAGTCTGGAATTCCCTGAAGGCTCAGGGCTCATGGACTCAGGAGGAGAAACTCCTCCCAATAAATATTCTGGAGTTAAGAGCAATATTCAATGCTCTTCTAGCTTGGCCTCAGTTAGCAACACTGAGGTTCATCAGATTTCAGTCGGACAACATCACGACTGTGGCTTACATCAATCATCAAGGGGGAACCAGGAGTTCCCTAGCAATGTTGGAAGTCTCAAAGATAATTTGCTGGGCAGAGTCTCACTCTTGCCACCTGTCAGCGATCTACATCCCAGGCGTGGAGAACTGGGAGGCGGATTTTCTAAGTCGCCAGACTTTTCATCCGGGGGAGTGGTCACTTCATCCGGAGGTCTTCGCTCAACTGATTCATCGTTGGGGCAAACCAGATCTGGACCTCATGGCGTCTCGCCAGAACGCCAAGCTTCCTTGTTACGGATCCAGGTCCAGGGACCCGGGAGCGGTGCTGATAGATGCTCTGACAGCCCCTTGGGTCTTCAACATGGCTTATGTGTTTCCACCATTTCCGATGCTTCCTCGACTGATTGCCAAGATCAAACAGGAGAGAGCATCAGTGATTCTGATAGCGCCTGCGTGGCCACGCAGGACCTGGTATGCAGACCTAGTGGACATGTTGTCCTGTCCACCATGGTCTCTGCCTCTGAGGCAGGACCTTCTAATTCAGGGTCCTTTCAACCATCCAAATCTAATTTCTCTGAGGCTGACTGCATGGAGATTGAACGCTTGATTCTATCAAAGCGTGGCTTCTCGGAGTCGGTTATTGATACCTTAATACAGGCTAGGAAACCTGTTACCAGAAGAATTTACCATAAGATATGGCGTAAATATTTATATTGAAATTAAATTTATACAGGGAGATATAGTATCAGACCATATATTAATGGTCTGATAAAGTAAGGGAAATAAAGGCACACAGAGAATTTATTTCATAACAAAAATAAATTTATTGATTATAATCCCTTGTCACATTTCGTGAAAAACTCTGCATTGACTCAAACCAACACAAAATAAGGTAAACACCATATATATACAAACACCTTACGTCTAAGGTAACAAATGCCTGCAGGATATCTGTAAAGCATACGTATGCTGCTAAATCTAATAATGTCTAAGACACACATAAATCAGGTTGCTAGATTGTATATAGACCTAAGCTAGAACATATATGCACATATCCTAATAGTAGTTATAACATGTCTAAGGCAGTGTGTCAAAACATAATGGAAAAGAGAAACAGCTGAAAAAAGTCTCTCTCAGAAGCAAGGAGGAAACACAGTTAGATACTGCACTCGGTCCAGGAAAATGCAAAGTGAACAAACGATCCTTCATGCAAAAGGTAAAGTAAACGTATTAGTTCTTACTGTAATATGTTCCAAAAAGTAAGATTTAAATCACTTGCCAGGATAGAGCATGCAGCAGTGAAACAAACCGGCTCTGTGTCCCAGGAGATTTTCAAAAAAGCAGACCGCTCTCTCTGTGGCGTCTGATGTCACTGGGGGGGGAGTGGTATAGCTTGCAAGCTCCTCCAATCGGACTTGTAGGTAAAGTGCGCTTTCCGTGTGTAGTAGTGATCAGCTGTACCGGCATCCGCCGCACCGAGAAAGAACCAGGCTTTCCCTAGGCTGATAGATCAGAAGCATCGGAGCGTACGCCAGGATATACGCAAACTTGCTCAGATGGATGCAATGTGTATGTTCCTCTCGCTCTTAGCTTACGTGCATTCACTTAGACTCCACAGGTGCCTGTTTTCCAAGTCCTGTATTCGCTTCACAGGATAACAGATTAAACACCAAGCAGTCCTTATAGTAGCACAGACCATATGTTTTTTAGCAGCATGTTTCCTTGTAGTCAGCACATAAAAACAGGTATGCAGATAAAGTGCAGGCAGTAGAAAGGTATAAAAGGCTATGCGTGTCCCATAGACCTTAGAACCTTAGACAGTTCTTGTAAACAGGAGTTAGTCGACCTGCTCCTGAATAAAACACTTCAGTGTTAAAAACACAAACCAACGATCGTTTCACCCCCACATCCAGTGTGTTTCACAGGGGTTCATCAGGGCAAAATGGATCTATAAACTTAATACTAGATACCCAGTAGGACTTAATGATAAATTGGAGTATGCTAGTTTTTTATAGTCAGTGGACTCTCCCACTTTCAGACAAGACATGTGCTATATTCGTAAGGTGTCATCATTTTTTGTTGTGGTAATAAGTGTTAGAAAGCTGAGGAATTAGGCTTTTTCTTTCCCTAGGATTTTAGTGTATAACTAGAATCTTCACAACTTCACACATAAGGTTTTTGTATTTTGATAATATGCATATCCAAACTGGAATATGGTTACTTATGTGAATACACCGTTAATTAATTAATTACCCCAGGTGGGGGAAGCACACCTGAGGAATGTCAGGTGAGCTTTATCTTAAGAGGAAATCCGGTAAGGATCCATTCAAGCCCTGATGAACCCCTGTGAAACACACTGGATGTGGGGGTGAAACGATCGTTGGTTTGTGTTTTTAACACTGAAGTGTTTTATTCAGGAGCAGGTCGACTAACTCCTGTTTACAAGAACTGTCTAAGGTTCTAAGGTCTATGGGACACGCATAGCCTTTTATACCTTTCTACTGCCTGCACTTTATCTGCATACCTGTTTTTATGTGCTGACTACAAGGAAACATGCTGCTAAAAAACATATGGTCTGTGCTACTATAAGGACTGCTTGGTGTTTAATCTGTTATCCTGTGAAGCGAATACAGGACTTGGAAAACAGGCACCTGTGGAGTCTAAGTGAATGCACGTAAGCTAAGAGCGAGAGGAACATACACATTGCATCCATCTGAGCAAGTTTGCGTATATCCTGGCGTACGCTCCGATGCTTCTGATCTATCAGCCTAGGGAAAGCCTGGTTCTTTCTCGGTGCGGCGGATGCCGGTACAGCTGATCACTACTACACACGGAAAGCGCACTTTACCTACAAGTCCGATTGGAGGAGCTTGCAAGCTATACCACTCCCCCCCCAGTGACATCAGACGCCACAGAGAGAGCGGTCTGCTTTTTTGAAAATCTCCTGGGACACAGAGCCGGTTTGTTTCACTGCTGCATGCTCTATCCTGGCAAGTGATTTAAATCTTACTTTTTGGAACATATTACAGTAAGAACTAATACGTTTACTTTACCTTTTGCATGAAGGATTGTTTGTTCACTTTGCATTTTCCTGGACCGAGTGCAGTATCTAACTGTGTTTCCTCCTTGCTTCTGAGAGAGACTTTTTTCAGCTGTTTCTCTTTTCCATTATGTTTTGACACACTGCCTTAGACATGTTATAACTACTATTAGGATATGTGCATATATGTTCTAGCTTAGGTCTATATACAATCTAGCAACCTGATTTATGTGTGTCTTAGACATTATTAGATTTAGCAGCATACGTATGCTTTACAGATATCCTGCAGGCATTTGTTACCTTAGACGTAAGGTGTTTGTATATATATGGTGTTTACCTTATTTTGTGTTGGTTTGAGTCAATGCAGAGTTTTTCACGAAATGTGACAAGGGATTATAATCAATAAATTTATTTTTGTTATGAAATAAATTCTCTGTGTGCCTTTATTTCCCTTACTTTATCAGACCATTAATATATGGTCTGATACTATATCTCCCTGTATAAATTTAATTTCATTACTGATTAAGGGTGGCACCGAAATCTATATTATCAGCAATATTTTCCATTCTCTCATACACCCCCATTTATAAATATTTATATTGGTGCGAATCCAATAGTTACTCATGGAGTAAGGTTAGGATTCCTAGGATATTGTCTTTTCTACAAGAGGGTTTAGAAAAGGGCTTATCCGCTAGTTCGTTAAAGGGACAGATTTCTGCTCTGTCTATTCTTCTACACAAGCGTCTGGCAGAAGTTCCAGACGTTCAGGCTTTTTGTCAGGCTTTGGCTAGGATTAAGCCTGTGTTTAAGACTGTTGCTCCGCCGTGGAGCTTAAACTTAGTTCTTAACGTTCTGCAAGGCGTTCCATTTGAACCCCTTCATTCCATTGATATCAAGCTGTTATCTTGGAAAGTTCTGTTTTTGATGGCTATTTCCTCGGCTCGAAGAGTCTCTGAGTTATCTGCCTTACATTGTGATTCTCCTTATCTGATTTTTCATTCAGACAAGGTAGTTCGGCGTACTAAACCTGGGTTCTTACCGAAGGTAGTTTCTAACCGGAATATCAATCAAGAGATTGTTGTTCCATCATTGTGTCCTATCCCTTCTTCAAAGAAGGAACGACTTTTGCATAATCTGGACGTAGTCCGTGCCCTGAAGTACTATTTGCAGGCAACTAAAGATTTTCGTCAAACTTCTTCCCTGTTTGTCGTTTACTCTGGACAGAGGAGAGGTCAAAAGGCTTCGGCTACCTCTCTCTCCTTTTGGCTTCGTAGCATAATACGTTTAGACTATGAGACTGCTGGACAGCAGCCTCCTGAAAGAATTACAGCTCATTCTACTAGAGCTATGGCTTCCACCTGGGCCTTTAAAAATGAGGCCTCTGTTGAACAGATTTGCAAGGCTGCAACTTGGTCTTCACTTCACACTTTTTCAAAATTTTACAAATTTGACACTTTTGCTTCTTCGGAGGCTATTTTTGGGAGAAAGGTACTTCAGGCAGTGGTTCCCTCCGTTTAAAGTTCCTGCCTTGTCCCTCCCTTCATCCGTGTACTTTAGCTTTGGTATTGGTATCCCATAAGTAATGGATGACCCGTGGACTGACTACACTTAACAAGAGAAAACATAATTTATGCTTACCTGATAAATTTATTTCTCTTGTAGTGTAGTCAGTCCACGGCCCGCCCTGTCTTTTAAGGCAGATCTAAATTTTAATTAAACTCCAGTCACCACTGCACCCTATGGTTTCTCCTTTCTCGTCTTGTTTCGGTCGAATGACTGGATATGACATGTGAGGGGAGGAGCTATATAGCAGCTCTGCTTGGGTGATCCTCTTGCAACTTTCTGTTGGGGAAGAGATATAATCCCATAAGTAATGGATGACCCGTGGACTGACTACACTACAAGAGAAATAAATTTATCAGGTAAGCATAAATTATGTTTTCTACACTCAAATCAATGTCAGGAGCAATGTTTTTACCTGTCACACTTAAAGGGCCGTGTTCCTGTTCCACAGAATTGATTCTGGTAAGATTGTTTCATTTTTTATACATAACACAGAAGACAGGGTCACAGTGTGGTGCCTTTTATCTTATGGAATCAAGGGTTAATATTCCTAGTAAGGGGGATTATTGAACAGGGGGGTTTATACATATTGTATTATTGGTGCGTTATGTGTTAGATGTGGCTCTGGCAATGGTGGAACTTCAGGTTGACTTCCGGGAGTATTTGCACGTCTGGTTTTGGTGCGTTTTCTTCTTAGTACAGGGGCGGTCCTGCAAGGCATCCAAGGTGACCGGGTGTGGCGGTCTCCACTTCCTCTGTTGATCAGCGGCATAGGAGACAAAGCGGTTTCTGTAGTCCGGGTCATTGGAGGATATAAAAGTGCCTGTCTAGTCCATAATAAAAGCGCAATCTATGGAGGACTCTGATGCGTTAGATGGTACTCCCTCTTTAACAGAGTCTTATTCCTGTGTATATTGTGAGGAGGTTCTTGTAGATCAGCCTGCTCAACTATGTTCCACATGCCTTGATAAAGTTGCGACATCTAAAACTAAAGGGATGACTAGTACTACTGAGCCGTCCACCTCTGAGGGCTCCCCGTCCCGGGAGGTGCGTTCCCTGCTTTCATCTCCGAGTGCACATGCAGCACCCCAGGGTCCAACCATTACTCCTATGGGAGAGATTTGTTGGCCGTCAGATTTTGCGGATCAACTGCAAACGGCGGTACTGAAAGTGATCCATGCCTTACCATGTTCTACTAAGTGCAAGCATAGGGCGTATCATGGCGGCCCGGCCCAAGGGTTGTCTACGCCTATGAAAATATCAGAGGCATTCTACCATAATGAGACCCACTCCGACTCTTCGGAAGAGGCTCCTTCTGGGTCAGAGTCCATGTCATCTCATCCTCAGGCTGCAGAGGAGCCTGACTTTAGGTTTAGGATGGAGAATTTGCGCTTTTTGCTGAAGCAAGTGCTTGCTACTCTAGAGGATCCGGAGCCGAAGCTTCCATAGCAACCTTCGATTCCTAAGCTTGATAAGGTATACGAGGACCTTCCTGGTTCCTGTTAAGATGGCTAATATTAAGAATGAATGGGAGCGATTTAGGTTCTTCCTTTTTCCCCCTTCTTTTTCCTTTAAGAAACTGTTCCCTGTTCCGGACTCTCAGCTCGACCTGTGGGGGACTATCCCTAAGATGGATGGTGCTATCTCTACGCTCGCAAAGTGAACGACTATTCCTCTCGAGGATAGTTCGTCGTTTTAAGAGCCCATAAAAAGTTGGAAAACATTTTAAGGAAAATGTTTAAGCACCCGGTGTTGGTTTTTCAACCGGCAGCGGCTGTAGCTGCGGTTACCAGAGCTGCGACATATTGGTGTGAATCCCTGTGTGATATGGTTGAGGGGGAGACTTCCATCGACAAGATACAGGATAAGATTAAGGCGTTGAAGGTCGCCAATTCTTTCATTTGTGACGCCAATATGCAAATTATTTGCCAGAACGCAAAGGTTTCAGGATTCTCTGTTTTAGCTCGCAGGGCTCTGTGGCTAAAGTCTAGGTCTGCGGACATGAGGCTGTTGTCCCTGCCTTTTCAAGGAAAGATTCTGTTCGGTCCAGGATTGGATTCGATCATATCCATGGTTACGGGAGGTAAGGGAGCTTTCCTACCACAGGATAAGAAGGCTAAATCTAAAGGATCTACTTTTCTCGCTGACAAGACCCAGCACCAACAGCCCGCCGCAAAAGCGGATCAATCCAAGGGAACTTGGAAGCCTGCTCAGTCTTGGAACAAGTCCAAGCAGAACAAGAAGCATGCCAAGACTAAATCGGCATGAAGGGGTGGCCCCCGACCGGTCTCCGGACCAAGTAGGGGGCAGATTGTCTCTTCTCTGAAGCCTGGTTGCAGGACGTTCAGGACCCTTGGGTTCTGGAGGTTGTCGCCCAGGGGCAGATTCCTCCTGTCAAACCTGTCTTCAAGATTGGAAAAGAGAGAGGCTTTTCTAGAATGTGTGAGGGATCTCTCCTCTGTAGGTGTTATTGTACCAGTACCCCAAGCAGAAAGGGGTCAAGGGTACTATTCAAACCTCTTTGTGGTTCCGAAGAAGCAGGGCATGTTCCGCCCGATTCTGGACCTAAAGTGTTTAAACAAGTTTCTGGCTGTCCCATCGTTCAAAATGGAAACGATCAGATCTATTCTGCCCCTAGTTCAAGGAGGACAGTTCATGACGACAATAGACTTGAAGGATGCTTACCTTCATGTTCCACAGGGATCACTTCAAGTTCTTAAGATTTGCGTTTCTGGACCAACACTTCCAGTTTGTGGCCCTTCCCTTCGGTCTGGCGATGATCCCTAGAGTCTTCGCGAAGGTTCTGGGGGCGCTTCTTGCAGTGGCCAGATCTATGGGCATTACTGTGGCTCCCTATTTGGAGGACATCCTAGTCCAGGCGTCGTCGTTCAGCCCTGCAGAGGATCATTCGAGGGCTCTTCTTTTATTGCTCCAATCTCACGGTTGGAAGATCAACTCAGGAAAGCGTTCCCAGCAACAGGGTTGAGTTTCTGGGCACAATAATAGACTCTATGTCCATGAAAATATTTCTCACAGATCGAGGCAGGAAGATTGCGTCCACCTGTCTTGCCCTTCAGTCCTCCTCAAGCCCTTCGGTGGCTCAGTGTATGGAGATGATCGGGCTCATGGTTTCCAGCATAAACATCATCCCTTTCGCCAGGTTCCATCTCAGACCTCAATTGTGCATGTTGAGACAGTGGAACGGCGATCAGTCAGATCTATCACATCTCTTAGTGGATCCGTCCGGAGCAACTGTCCTGGGAGATTGTGGCCACGGACACTAGTCTGGCAGGATGGGGAGCTGTTTTAGGGTGCTAGAATGGCACAAGGAGAATGGACCCAGGAGGAGTCTCTCCTTCCGATAAATATTCTGGAACTTCGAGCAATCTACAGTGCTCTGAGGGCGTGGCATCCTTTGGGGTTGTTCAGCTTCATCAGATTCCAGACCAACAACATTACCTCGGTGGCTTACATCAACCATCGGGGGGGGGGCGATGAGCTCCCTAGCAATGAGGGGTGTCTCGTATTTTAGAGTGGGCGGAGTTCCACAGCTGCTCGCTCTCAGCAATCCACATTCCAGGTGCGGACAACTGGGAAGCGGATTTTCTCAGCAGGCAATCCTTCCATCTGGGGGAATGATCTCTTGACCCCGAAGTGTTTGTCGAGATTTGTCTCAGATGAGGAATGCCGGAGATAGATCTCATGGCATCCAGACTCAATTGCAAGCTGCCCCGATACGGGTCGAGGTCAAGGGATCCCCAGGCAGAGCTGATAGATGCCTTAGTGGTGCCTTGGGGATTCAGCCTAGCTTACATTTTTCCACCGTTATCACTTCTACCTCGTGTAGTGGCACACATCAAGCAGGATCGGGCTTCGGCCATCCTGATTGCTCCATCGTGGCCGCGGAGGACGTGGTTTGTGGATCTGGTGGGGAAGACTTACTTGTCCTGGTGTGAGAAGCACGGATATCCTTGGCACAAGGTGAAGGTATCCAGGATTCTGTTGTTTCCAAGAGGGTTTGGAGAAGGGTCTTGCTGCCAGTTAATTTTAAAGGGACAGATTTTTGCATCATCAGTTTTGTTGCACAGGAGACTCGCTGAGTTTCCTGACATTCAATCTTTTGTTCAGGTTCTGTCTAGAATCAGGCCTGTCTTTAGGCAGTCTGCTACCCCATGGTGCTTAAACGTGGTCCTTAAGGTATTGCAGAGGGTTCAGTTTGAGCCTATGCATTCTATTGACATTAAGATTCTGTCTTGGAAGGTTCTCTTCCTGTTGGCTATTGCATCTTCACGCAGAGTATCTGAGCTGGCTGCCTTGCAATTTGAGCCTCATCTGTTTTTTCATGCGAATAAGGCTGTTCTTCGCACCGGTTTTGGGTTTCTCCCCAATGTGGTGTCTAACCGTAACATCAGTCAGGAAATAATTGTTCCTTCTTTGTGTCCTAACCCTTCTTCTTCCAAGGAGAGGTTAATTCATAACCTGGATGTGGTTTGTGCCTTGAAGTTCTATTTTCAGGCTACTAAGGATTTCAGACAGTCTACATCTCTTTTTGTGGTGTATTCCGGGAAGCGCAAAGGGCAGTGGGCCTCTTCTACTTCTTTGTCCTTTTGGTTGAGGAGCTTGATTCGGCTTGATTTGTATGGCCTATGAGACAGCGGGACATGAGCTTCCTCAGAGGATCACGGCTTATTCAACTAGAGCTGTGGCTTTGTCTTGGGCCTTCAATAATGAGGTCTCTACGGAGCATATTTGAATGGCGGCTACCTGGTCCTCCTTACACATTTTTACAAAGTTTTACAAATTTGACGTTTTTGCTTCTGTGGAAGCTGTTTTTGGGAGAAAGGTCTTGCAGGCTGTGATGCCCTCAGATTAGGGTCCGCATTTTTACCCTCCCGGTTTCATTCAGTGTCCTCTAAAGCTTGGGTATGTGTTCCCAAAAGTAATGAATGAAGCCGTGAAGACTCTACCCCTTTAGATGAAAAACATAAATTATGCTTACCTGATAATTTTATTTCCATTGTGGGGAGGAGAGTCCACGGCTCCCGCCCGTAACTCTGGTGGGCGGACCTAAATTTAATTGTCTTCTGGCACCATTTATACCCTGATATTTCTCCTACTGTTTCTTGTTCTCTCGGCAGAATGATTGGGGGATGAGGGGAGTGAGGGGGAAGTATTTAAGCCTTTGGCTGGGGTGTCTTTGCCTCTTCCTGGTGGCCAAGTTCTTTATTCCCAAAAGTAATGAATGAAGCCATGGACTTTCCTCCCCACAATGGAAATAAAATTATCAGGAAAGCATCATTTGTTTTTAATATTCTAGCTCCACTATACAACTGTCCTTGACAAACCTCCCACTTCTGGGATGATAAAAACCTGTAAAATAAAAATGTGTTTGGGCTGTAACGGAACCGCTATATGTGGAGCCTGCTTGATTGAGTTGCAGGCGGTCCGGTCTATTTTGAAATATTTGTAGCCTTGACCACCTACTGCTATATGGAAAGAGTTACTTACAACTTTGCAGTCTAAATGACATATTTGATATGAACAGTTGAACAGCACTGTATTGACAGTTTAAAACACTTGCTTCTACACTGCTATCTCTACTTGTTCAGTTACCTGCTTGCATGAATGTCTTTTGCCATATGTCGACCAAGTGATATGTACATAAGCATAACTGCCATTAGAAGTTTGGATGCTTATGCCTGTATAACCAATTGATCACTTTTATCTGCTTTGCTACTGTACTAATGCCATCTATGCGACTATCTTAAAATATTGCATGCATAGATCCCCAAGATATCCTGGCCAGTCAAGTCCTATTTTTATAGGGTATGGTGCAGCAGGGTGTTGCATGTTTTTTACCATGGACATCAGACATGTGTTTTCTATGTTTTGTATATATTGGTTTGAGCATATATAAATTGTTTGTACTTGGCACTTTAGAATGTGTGTGTGTGTGTCATGATGACAGGATATATCTACCCTTTAATATATGTATACAATAAAGTATCTTTAAATATATAAAAGAGTGATGAATTCCCTTACTTTTACACCAGGGCTCTTATATCCTAGGTGTCTACCTTTTTTGCTTTTCAGAATAATTTATTTCTCTGGGTCTGCACCACATAAATTTTACAGATTTTAGGTACAATACTATGTTTTGAGCTAGCTTGCAAATTTTAAAGGGAGTGGTGCAGACCCTCATATGTGAGTGTCCTTTTTTCATTAGCATATCAATGACGATCCGGCTTCCTCCAATCGTTGCGTGCCTCACTTGCTGGATGCCAAAAAGGGTGCACTCAACGATTGGAGGAAGCTGGATTTGTCATTGATCTGCTAAAGAAAGCAGGAGCTGCGGTCGGACGATCAGCGTTGTGTTTACCACAACGCAAAGCGTAGTATTTTTAAAAATAAGCATCATTGTACAGTTTAATGAATGAAAGTGCCCCTGTTTTTAAGATTACTTTTAGTTACTGTGCAATTGTGCATTAAACTTTACAATAACTTTAAAGGGATAATAAACCCATTTTATTATTAATAATTCAGATAGAGCAACCTTCTAATTTACTGCTGTTTTTTTCTTATTTCTCTTGGAATCTTTATTTGAAAAGCAGAAATGTAAGCTTAGGAGCCGGCCCATTTTTGGTTGAGGACTTGGGTAGCGCTTGCTGATTGGTGGCTAAATGTAGCCATGGTCAATCAGTAAGTGCTCCCGAGGGTGTTGAACCAAAAATGGTCAAGCTACTAAGCTTATATTCCTGATTTTTCAAATAAAGATACAGAGAGAACAAAGAAAATTTATAATAGGAGTAAATAAGGAAGTTGCTCTAAATTGCATGCTCTATCTGAATTATGAAAGAGAAAAAAATTGTTTCATATCCCTTTAACAATTAACCTTTATTGTATCTTTTATTTGGGCAAAATAAATATATTTTTAATGTGTGATGTAAAAAGGTTTCCTTTAGATCATTTATACTTAGTGGTAAAGATTTTTTTTTATTTTTTTTCCTCCTAGAATTGTTTGTAAATTTCTCACGAGTCTGTTTTTGTTCAGACTACATCAGCTGACTTGTGTTTGGTTTTACCTTTGATAAGTAAATGTGACTATTTCACGTGTTTGTTGGCTATAAGCTGCAGTGCAAGGACAATACAGAGAGAAGCTATTGCACATAGCCATTAATTTGGGATTAGAACAGTTCTCCCTTCCCCTACTTTGCTTTCAAGGAGGTGACATAGAATATACATTCTCCCAAATAGATTCCTCACACCATTAAAAAGGAAAAAAATACACATTGATTGGAAATGTAAAGGTGTATGTTACATTAGTCTAACATAGTCTAGTTTTCTGTTTTTCAAAAACGGATTCTTTTTTTACTGAAAACTATGCATTTGTTCTTGTGCCTGTGGGGAGTGGCTTTGTCATCCAATAGAGCTTTGTGAGTCAAGTCTGTGGCACCAGTTTTACACTTTGTTGAAATACAAACTTTTTTTTCATGCAAAAACATTTGACATTTGGTAGTAAATATGTGTATTTAATAGCCCTCTATTCTTTTGTGATGAGTTTAGCACACTAGATACACCTTGGTATAGAGCATGTCAGCCACATACAGCATTAAAGGCAATGTATGCACTTCTGACGCCTACACACCTAGTGTTGCTTTCTCGTGAAGTAGTTGCACTATAAAGTATCATAAGGCTGAAGCACAATTATTTTGTTGGCGCAGTCTCCATTTAAAGGGACAGTCAACTCCAAAATTTGTATTATATAAAAAGATAGATAATCCCTTTATTACCTATTCCCCAGATTTGCACAGCCAACATGGTTATATTAATATACCTTTTTAACCCCTGTTATTACATTTTATCTAAGCCTCTGTTCACAGCCCCCTGATCACATGGCTATTTATTCATTATCTATGCCTTGCATTTTAGCCAATTAGTGCAGTGTCATCCACAACCCTCGGGCGTGAACACAGTGTTATCTATATGGCCCACATGAACTAGCAGTCTCCTGTTGTGTAAAGCTAATAAAAAAAGCATGTGATAAGAGTATGTCTGTAGTGGCTTTAGAAACTGGCAGAAATTTAGAGGTTATAAAGAATATAAATATAACCATGTTGGTTGTGCAACGTTTGGGAATGGGTAATAAAGGAATTATCTTTATTTTTTTAAACAATAACAATTTTGGAGTTGACTGTCCCTTTAACTTGTCTCCCACAGAGAGGTTATTTTACTAGGGGGCAGCACTAGTTATTGCTGCTCTTCTGAGCACACATAAGAGTAGTGTTACAGGGTTATTTTCTTTCAGATGATACAGGTGGGTGACCATTATCTGATAGCTTTTCTCTATTTGTAATGACTAATAACATATCAAAGCTTTATTAAAAAATCAAGTAGCCAAGTGCTCAGTGATTACTGTAAACTTCATTCAAGGGACATTGAAATCAATTTTGTTTCTGTCCTGTATAAGAAAAAGCAGCACAGGTTATTAACATTAAGTAAACAAAGTGCATGTTTGTGTACAGATGATACTTGAGTAGTAATTGCTTACTAACAGGAGCAACTCTCACAGAAAAGGTTACTTTTTCATTACTTAAAAGAAAAAAAAGCACTGTAATAAATGAGATAAACATTTGAGCACAATGTCCCTTTTAATGCAATTATCTAAACTTAGTTGTGTCTGGCTGCCTGTGTGTCTGTGTTCTTGTGCTTTTTTCTGTGTACTGCCGGCCTATTTATTATACAGGTTCTTTTCCAAGCAGTCTGCTGGATATGCAGTGCTTTGTAACTTCTTTACCACCTGTAATCTCCCAGCAGGGGTTTTACAATTAGATTACCATCTTTATTATTTTGTATATGCAAATCAGTACCAACTCCATTGTGAACAGTTGATGTACTTATTTATATTGTGTCAACCAAGTGTTTCAATACACAGATTTGTTTTTTTTACATACACTGTCAGAAAATAATAATAAACACCTTTACACATGTGCAGCAACTTGTTTTAAACAGACAGCCCACAAACAGCCGTTCCTTTATTCTAATAATGGTAAAATAGAAACAATAAAAATAGTAGTCATAATAGAAAATAGTAAAAAAAATAGTATTATTATTAGCTGTATCATTTAGTTTCTATGTTTATTATAAATAGTAAAAATACCAGTATCGCATAGCAAAATAAATAATACAAATTTAAAAAAAAAAAGAAGTGATATTGCTTGTAAAGAACTCTTAACAATGTTATGGAAATGTGCTATCCAGCTAGGCTAAATATACAATTCACTTTGCAGTGAGGTCAGCTCCTTGCCTACCATCCAAGCTGATATTTGAGTAAGTGGCAATCGATCAGGCTAATGTCTGCCTCTCGTTTTTCATAAAGGGGTTGTGGCTTGAAGTAATCACTGGCTGCTGTTCCAGGAGCAGGGACTGCAGTATGTGCTGGGAGGGATCAGCAAGAGGACAGTGTAAAACCTGCACAGCATCAAGTGTTAGCAGGCAGGGTCCTATGGAACTCCTCACAGCAGCTCTTTAAATGTGTGCAGAGTGTGCCCACCTGGAGCATACACAAGACGCTGGAAAATGGGCTGCCAGAGTAGCAAAATGTGCCTTTATTCTCCATGTGCTGCAACCAGGGTAACTTGTTTTGCTTTTATTTTTTCACTTTTTTCCTCTTTGTTATGGAATTCTTGCAATTGCTGCAGAAAAAGCTTTACCAACATAGGACGTTTGCAAAAAGAAGATTGTTACACGCAGCAGTTTCTTGGTCTGCTTTATACAGTTCTGTTTACATCTAGGAGTGTCTCGAACAGGATATTAAATATAAGCGGTGAGACTTAATATTCTTATGTCAATCTGGGCTTGTTTTAAACCTTTTTAGGATTTGAAATATATTAGAATAATTTGTCTTTTTAGATTTTCGTAATTGTATTTTTTGACAAATGATATTGAAAATGCAGCTTATAACTATCTCATATGCTACTTTTATCTGAAAAATGACACAGAATGCATTTAGGCTGCATAGAGCAAACTTGCCTGTCTCCCTGCAGGTTTAATGGAATTATTCCCCTTTGGGAATGGTTTATTGTTCATTCAATTATCCTAATGAGAATTCCTTCTAAGATAGAAGCTGTATGTGACCGAGGGGGAGAAGGACATTTTAGAGGTTGTGATTTCATTAAACGTATATCTTCTAAATGTATTTGTTTTGTTACAAGGAGATTCACCACTTGGCAAGGAATTACGCTGCAGTTTTTGCTGGCAAGGTGTCAGATGCTGTATTTAACCTATGTTCCCTTTATAACATCTGTCAAGTTTAAAAGCAAAGTGCTTTGTAGTTTAATGTTTATTCAAAAAACAGTATTTCAAAACGATGCAGTATATCTGGGCTTTCAAGCATCTGCATGTAACGTCAGCTTGATCTTGTGCGTTTAGACTTGTCAGGTTGTGTGTAGTGAGCCCTCTTATCCTTAGTGTGCGTGTTTTGTTTTTTGTCATTTTCATAGTTAGTGTTTACAAAAAAAGAAGAAACAGATTGTTTAATCTACAAGTAACCTCTGTATAGCAATGTGCTGGAGAAAGTTTCCAAGATGTTTAGTGATGAACTATATTTAATACCATTACAAATAATGTTCAAATATGTTCTCAATTGTATCTGGATTGACAAGCACAATAACTCACAACTTGTTTGTTTTTCTTATGTTTCCACAGCGGGAGGAGGTTCTGAAGAAACGGAAAGAGCTTTCACAGGAACTTCTCAACTTGCGTGGAGACTTGGGTAAGTTTTTTTTTTTTTTTTTTTTTATTAAATGGTTAATGGAACATTTTGCCTCCATTTTTAAGGTCAGTATGCTGCAAATGAGTTAAACATTTTTAGAACTGTAAGTTGCTCCTTGTAAAACACATTCCTCCCCTAAGGCCGATTCCCATGGAAACTCTTGAGTTCTGAATTTCACTGGAGCCTGTTAGCTGACCCTGGGTTCACCAGATTCCTGGCAGTTATCTTTTGAGGCTTACAGCACTGCCTCTGGAAATGGGTTTATGTCCAAACCCAATTCCACACAAAACAGCTTTTTCCTCTTCTGCTAAATGCCAGTAGCGAATTCCAGCATACAGATACAAGGTAGATCGTCAATTGTGTTAAAATATTTCTACTAGCAAAGGATCTTATCAGTGTTTAATGTATTACACTTAGATATCATACGGCTTAGATATTTTTTTATATACATATATTTTATTGTTGTACGTTCACTGGCTCTTCCAAACCCCTGAGGATTTAGATCAGGTGTGTTTGAGAGTTGAGACACAGAGTTGGCTGTATTTGTTATATAGCTTCTAACACACCTGTCTTATTAATATGGTACTTCTAACACAGATGTAATCTTTTCTAGCATGTAGACTTGTCCCCACACTGTGTTTTCACAGACAAAATGTGGATTCCTGATGTATGACTGCATCTAGCTCCTCCTCACACTGTTAAAGTGATATTCAAAGTGAATTTTCAGAGCATATGTTTGGAGTTAATCATTGTATAAAAAGTATTTTAAAGCCTCTAACAATCCTTTAGTAAGCACAGTTTTGCAAAGTTCTGCAAATCAAGAGCAGTTAAAGTATACACATGTTGAAAAATGGTTGCAGGGTGATGTACATGTTACTATATATAAATAGCCATCTTAAGACCATGTATTTGCATTTAAATATTGTGTAGGTAGTGACTGTTTGATTCAGCACTGGTGAATATATTCCCTTCTCCATCTCTGAGCACCATGGCGTTGTATTGATGGTGCACAATGATAATACACGTCACTGCCATCTCTCTGAGCCGCATGGTGTTAGAATGAGGGTGCACTCAGTGAATACATGACACCTCCATCTCTCTGAGCAGCATGGTGTTAGAATGAGGGTGCACTCAGTGAATACCTGACACCTCCATCTCTCTGAGCAGCATGGGGTTAGAATGAGGGTGAACTGAGTGAATACCTGACACCTCCATCTCTCTGAGCCGCATGGTGTTAGGTATTCACTCAGTGCACCCTCATTCTAACACCATGCTGCTCAGAGAGATGGAGGTGTCAGGTATTCACTCAGTGCACCCCCATTCTAACACCATGCTGCTCAGAGAGATGGAGGTGTCATGTATTCACTGAGTGCACCCTCATTCTAACACCATGCTGCTCAGAGAGATGGAGGTGTCAGGTATTCACTCAGTGCACCCTCATTCTGACACCTCCATCTCTCTGAGCAGCATGGTGTTAGAATGAGGGTGCACTCAGTGAATACATGACACCTCCATCTCTCTGAGCAGCATGGGGTTAGAATGAGGGTGCACTCAGTGAATACCTGACACCTCCATCTCTGAGCCGCATGGTGTTAGAATGAGGGTGCACTCAGTGAATACCTGACACCTCCATCTCTCTGAGCAGCATGGTGTTAGAATGAGGGTGCACTCAGTGAATACCTGACACCTCCATCTCTCTGAGCAGCATGGAGTTAGATAGAGGGTGCACTCAGTGAATACCTGACACCTCCATCTCTCTGAGCAGCATGGTGTTAGATAGAGGGTGCACTCAGTGAATACCTGACACCTCTGTCTCTCTGAGCAGCATGGTGTTAGATTGAGGGTGCACTCAGTGAATACCTGACACCTCTGTCTCTCTGAGCCGCATGGTGTTAGATTGAGGGTGCACTTAGTGAATACCTGACACCTCCATCTCTCTGAGCAGCATGGTGTTAGATTGAGGGTGCACTCAGTGAATACATGACACCTCTGTCTCTCTGAGCCGCATGGTGTTAGATTGAGGGTGCACTTAGTGAATACCTGACACCTCCATCTCTCTGAGCAGCATGGTGTTAGATTGAGGGTGCACTCAGTGAATACATGACACCTCCATCTCTCTGAGCCGCATGGTGTAAGATTGAGGGTGCACTCAGTGAATACATGACACCTCCATCTCTCTGAGCCGCATGGTGTTAGATTGAGGGTGCACTTAGTGAATACCTGACACCTCCATCTCTCTGAGCAGCATGGTGTTAGATTGAGGGTGCACTCAGTGAATACATGACACCTCCATCTCTCTGAGCCGCATGGTGTTAGATTGAGGGTGCACTCAGTGAATACATGACACCTCCATCTCTCTGAGCCACATGGTGTTAGAATGAGGGTGCACTCAGTGAATACATGACACCTCAGTGAATACATGACGCATATCGCTCGTGTTCAATCTTAAATTCCGGAAGCAGATTGCTAGCCACCAGAGGCATATGTACGCCCCTGTCCGCCCCAGCTGGATAAATCGAGCCCATAGTGTTATGAGGGTACATGGAGGTTTTTATTTACATGCTGCAACATTGTTTTTATTAGAAGCATTATTGCCAATACAATTTTCAGTTTAAAGTTCCTTTAAATAATTTAAAATGACAGTATACGCAAATTTTTATATAACAGCATGTATTAGACACTACTATAAAGATGAATACTGCATGTGAAGAGACAGATTACGCACAGGAGCCAGCAGTAGTCTTTAAACGCGTGTATACATCTGATACTTTGGGGCTTGGTAAGGAGTCTGAAAATCAGCACAATGTTGTTAAAAAATAAGCAACACTATACATTGTTACAAAACACTCTCAAATGGGCTATATAAATGTATCATCTACAAAACATTTGTGCAAAGAAAAATCTAGTGTACAGTTTCCCTTTAAATGAGCTTCACAGTATGTATGTAACACAGGAAGATTGTGTGAATGAATTTAGAGGACCAGTGAAGTCAAAATGAAACCTTAAAACTGATTTGATAGATGCTGACATTTTTAAACATCTTTCCACTGTACTTCTGTTATCAATTTTATTTAGTTCTTAGTATCGTTTGTTAAATAGTAATTCTAGGTGAGCTCAGGAACGTGCACGTGTCTTTAGCCATCTGGCAGCAGTGTTTGCAACAATTACATACACTGTTCCCATAGATTGCTAGACATGTACACTCTCCTAAGCTCCTTTCAGTCTACTTATGTTTAGTCTTCAACAAAGAATATCAAAAGAACAAAGCAAATTCTATAATACAAGTGAAAGCTGTTAAAAATGGCATGCTCCGTCTGAATCATGAGTTTAATTTTGACTTTGCTGTCACTTTAAAGTAGGAGAGTTCCACTCCATGGTTCCAATTCCGCAGGAGGATACACCTAGCTATAGCCCCTATGCTGTGTGAGGTTAGTGCTATCAGCAAATGGTGCTCAGTGCAAGTCTGCACAGGACACTGCATAATGTGTGCACGGTAAACTTGCTCTAAATGTAACCCCTTGGCTATAAGGTAAATTAGTTACTACATAAAGTGCTACAGCCCTCTATGGTCACACAGGGGTTAAAAGCCTGGTTAAAGTATAAATGGATTGGAATATTACAATGTTTGGGTGTTCTACTTGTTTTTTTCACATCTAAAGTCTAGTTGTATTCTCAGAACAATAGGTTATGAAAGCTGTCAGTAAAAAAGATGATCTAAGGAAGAACCCCCCCCCCCCTGAATATCTATTTTCAGCCTGTTTACACCATCCTGCCAGGGAAACTCAATGTTTACTCAGCAATACAGAAGTGTGGCTGTGATCAGGTTAACATAAATGTCCTATGGAAAGTCCTTATCTGTGTAATGTTTTGCAGCTGTATGCTGAGCACTTGGCTTATCACTGCTGGTCTAGAGTTTAGCTTTGTAATGACCTTCAGTGTGTGATTTTTCTTTTTCTTAAAGGGACAGTAAATACTTTGTAGTTACCAGAAACTCTACCCACCACTAACCTTATTAGGATGAGACAATCTGGACTTTAGTCCACAGAAAATCAGGCTAGCCGTGGTCATAAAGTTAGTATAACATGCATTGTTTTACAGTTATCTGATGAAGCCAATCTGGAAAAGATATGTAGCAGGGTTAGCTTTGAGAAGTTAGCAGGGAGCGTTAGAAAATCTGTAGAGCTAAATTACATGAAGGGGCAAAATAAATAATAAATTATATTGCAGAGTTAATTATGCCTAACTAAACATTTTATATAAAAATCTGAAAGGGTTTATTGTCCTTTTTTTTTTTTTAAAGGGACGGAAAAGTCAAAATTCAAATTATTTCCATGAAGTGGAGTTTAACTTTTTCAAAATGTCCAAATCTACTTTGTTCTCCTGGTATCCTTTGCTGACAAGCATACATAGGTAGGCTTTAGGGGTGTATGCTTGTCTTTAAAAAATCACTAAATACAATAGAATTGCATAATTCCTGGCAATTTTGTTTTCAGAAAGAGCATGCAAGTTTTTAAATGGCTTTCAAGTTCACTTCCATTATATACATGTGCGCAATCGTTTTATAGTTACACTCTGAGGCACCATCTCTTACTGAGCATGTGCAAGAGTTAACCGTATGTACATTTTGTGGTTGGCTGATGGCTGTCACATGACACGGTAGAAGATAATAGAACTAACTTTGAAATTTGTCACACACAAAAATCTAATTTGAATTTTGTCAAATTCTTTATAGATCAAAGTGGCTAAAATGAACTACTCTGATGCCTTGGAACTGGTATATCTCCCCCCTCTGATTACAGTTCTATTAAAAGGGACAGTAAACGGCTTGAGATTTTAATGTAAAGGGTTTGGCTATGCATAGAAAAACAGCCTAACATTATAGTCCATTATTTATTTTTCCCCATTCTCATGTAGGCTAACCTTACACATCTTTCCCTAATTGGCAAACAATGTACTATATTACTAACATTATGACTGGGGTTAGCCTTTTCAACTGCAGACTTAAGCCCAGATTAGCTCCTCTAAATAAGCAGGAATGTAAACTTTGGAGCCAGCCCATTTTTGTTTCAGCACTTGGGTAGTGCTTGTTGATTGGTGACTAAATGTAGCCAACAAATAGAAGCACTACCCAGGGTTCTGAACCAAAAATGGGCCAGCTCCTAAGCTTACATTCCCGCTCTTACAAATAGAACAAAGAAAAATCGATGAAAAAGAAAAATCAAGTAAATTAGGAAGTTGCTTAAAAATAAATACTCTGAAAACATGAAAGAAAAGATGTGGGTTTCATATCCCTTTAAAGGGACAGTATACACCAATTTTCATATAACTCCCTGTAATAGACACTACTATAAAGATTAATATACACAGATAGTGATATAAAAATCCAGTATAAAACAATTTAAAAACTTAGATGCTCCCAGTTTTTAACTCTGTTGAAAAGGTTAGCTGCAACACCTACTGAAAGTGGTTGTCTAGCAAAAAGAGTAGACACCTCCCCCTTCCTCTGTATATGAAAACTCTTTACACAAACAGGAGCAAGCTGGAGTAGGTAGACAACAGTCTACTTCTAAAACTTTGGGGCTTGGTTAGGAGTCTGAAATTCAGCACAATACTATTTAAAAAAAGCAAATCTATACAATTTTCTTTAAAAAAACAAACCTGTATGGGATATATAAATGGATCATCTACAAAACATTTATGCAAAGAAAAATCTAGTGTATAATGTCCCTTTAAGGTCACGATTTTCCAGAAAAAGCCAAAAAAATCTCCAGCAAACACTCAAACTCTAAAGTTTTGGGCACACATTGAATTATACCTATCTGGGCCTTACACTGAGTGCATCAACAAGCTTTAAACTGTCTGCAAGAAAAAGCCCTTAGAGCCCTCCATGCAATCAAGAAGACACTAGCCGGTCGAAACCCTCCTACAAAACAGTGGCGTCCAGCAAAGGTGGCGCAATGTGATTGGCTGCAGCCTGAATCGTCAGTGAAGTAGGACATAGAGTATCTTTACGGGCAGAGGAACACCAACATAAACATGAAAGGGTAATTCGTAAAAAAAAAGTGTTTCCAAAGCCATTTTATGAATGAAAATCCGCATCTTTTAGTTTGATTACAAATATTGTAACTATAAAAGTTTGCTGACCATCACTTTAACCCTTCCTGACTGTACTTATTTGTTACATCGAAACAAAGTTCCGATGTAAACAAATAAGTAAAAAACATAATTTATGTAAGAACTTACCTGATAAATTCATTTCTTTCATATTAGCAAGAGTCCATGAGCTAGTGACGTATGGGATATACATTACTACCAGGAGGGGCAAAGTTTCCCAAACCTCAAAATGCCTATAAATACACCCCTCACCACACCCACAATTCAGTTTAACGAATAGCCAAGAAGTGGGGTGATAAAAAAGTGCGAAAGCATATAAAATAAGGAATTGGAATAATTGTGCTTTATACAAAATCATAACCACCACAAAAAAAGGGCGGGCCTCATGGACTCTTGCTAATATGAAAGAAATGAATTTATCAGGTAAGTTCTTACATAAATTATGTTTTCTTTCATGTAATTAGCAAGAGTCCATGAGCTAGTGACGTATGGGATAATGATTACCCAAGATGTGGATCTTTCCACACAAGAGTCACTAGAGAGGGAGGGATAAAATAAAGACAGCCAATTCCTGCTGAAAATAATCCACACCCAGAATAAAGTTTAATGAAAAAACATAAGCAGAAGATTCAAACTGAAACCGCTGCCTGAAGTACTTTTCTACCAAAAACTGCTTCGGAAGAAGAAAATACATCAAAATGGTAGAATTTAGTAAAAGTATGCAAAGAGGACCAAGTTGCTGCTTTGCAAATCTGATCAACCGAAGCTTCATTCCTAAACGCCCAGGAAGTAGAAACTGACCTAGTAGAATGAGCTGTAATCCTCTGAGGCGGAGTTTTACCCGACTCAACATAGGCAAGATGAATTAAAGATTTCAACCAAGATGCCAAAGAAATGGCAGAAGCTTTCTGGCCTTTTCTAGCACCGGAAAAAATAACAAATAGACTAGAAGTCTTTCGGAAAGACTTAGTAGCTTCAACATAATATTTCAAAGCTCTAACAACATCCAAAGAATGCAACGATTTCTCCTTAGAATTCTTAGGATTAGGACATAATGAAGGAACCACAATTTCTCTACTAATGTTGTTGGAATTCACAACTTTAGGTAAAAATTCAAAAGAAGTTCGCAA
Organism: Bombina bombina; assembly: GCF_027579735.1. NCBI lineage: Eukaryota > Metazoa > Chordata > Amphibia > Anura > Bombinatoridae > Bombina > Bombina bombina. The sequence goes on from NC_069500.1 coordinate 1,202,192,153, forward strand.
CACCGCCTTATCCTGATGAAAAATCAGAAAAGGAGACTCACAAGAAAGAGCAGATAATTCAGAAACTCTTCTGGCAGAAGAGATGGCCAAAAGGAACAAAACTTTCCAAGAAAGTAATTTAATGTCCAATGAATGCATAGGTTCAAACGGAGGAGCTTGAAGAGCTCCCAGAACCAAATTCAAACTCCAAGGAGGAGAAATTGACTTAATGACAGGTTTTATACGAACCAAAGCTTGTACAAAACAATGAATATCAGGAAGATTAGCAATCTTTCTGTGAAAAAGAACAGAAAGAGCAGAGATTTGACCTTTCAAGGAACTTGCGGACAAACCCTTATCTAAACCATCCTGAAGAAACTGTAAAATTCTCGGTATTCTAAAAGAATGCCAAGAAAAATGATGAGAAAGACACCAAGAAATATAAGTCTTCCAGACTCTATAATATATCTCTCTAGATACAGATTTACGAGCCTGTAACATAGTATTAATCACAGAGTCAGAGAAACCTCTTTGACCAAGAATCAAGCGTTCAATCTCCATACCTTTAAATTTAAGGATTTCAGATCCTGATGGAAAAAAGGACCTTGAGACAGAAGGTCTGGTCTTAACGGAAGAGTCCACGGTTGGCAAGAGGCCATCCGGACAAGATCCGCATACCAAAACCTGTGAGGCCATGCCGGAGCTACCAGCAGAACAAACGAGAATTCCTTCAGAATCTTGGAGATTACTCTTGGAAGAAGAACTAGAGGCGGAAAGATATAAGCAGGATGATACTTCCAAGGAAGTGATAATGCATCCACTGCCTCCGCCTGAGGATCCCGGGATCTGGACAGATACCTGGGAAGTTTCTTGTTTAGATGAGACACCATCAGATCTATTTCTGGAAGTTCCCACATTTGAACAATCTGAAGAAATACCTCTGGGTGAAGAGACCATTCGCCCGGATGCAACGTTTGGCGACTGAGATAATCCGCTTCCCAATTGTCTATACCTGGGATATGAACCGCAGAGATTAGACAGGAGCTGGATTCCGCCCAAACCAAAATTCGAGATACTTTTTTCATAGCCAGAGGACTGTGAGTCCCTCCTTGATGATTGATATGCCACAGTTGTGACATTGTCTGTCTGAAAACAAATGAACGATTCTCTCTTCAGAATAGGCCAAAACTGAAGAGCTCTGAAAATTGCACGGAGTTCCAAAATATTGATCGGTAATCTCACCTCCTGAGATTCCCAAACTCCTTGTGCCGTCAGAAATCCCCACACAGCTCCCCAACCTGTGAGACTTGCATCTGTTGAAATTACAGTCCAGGTCGGAAGCACAAAAGAAGCCCCCTGAATTAAACGATGGTGATCTGTCCACCACGTTAGAGAGTGTCGAACAATCGGTTTTAAAGATATTAATTGAGATATCTTTGTGTAATCCTTGCACCATTGATTCAGCATACAGAGCTGAAGAGGTCGCATGTGAAAACGAGCAAAGGGGATCGCGTCCGATGCAGCAGTCATAAGACCTAGAATTTCCATGCATAAGGCTACCGAAGGGAATGATTGTGACTGAAGGTTTCGACAAGCTGAAATCAATTTTAGACGTCTCTTGTCTGTTAAAGACAGAGTCATGGACACTGAATCTATCTGGAAACCCAGAAAAGTTACCCTTGTCTGAGGAATCAATGAACTTTTTGGTAAATTGATCCTCCAACCATGATCTTGAAGAAACAACACAAGTCGATTCGTATGAGATTCTGCTAAATGTAAAGACTGAGCAAGTACCAAGATATCGTCCAAATAAGGAAATACCACAATACCCTGTTCTCTGATTACAGACAGAAGGGCACCGAGAACCTTTGTAAAAATTCTTGGAGCTGTAGCTAGGCCAAACGGCAGAGCCACAAACTGGTAATGCTTGTCCAGAAAAGAGAATCTCAAGAACTGATAATGATCTGGATGAATCGGAATATGCAGATATGCATCCTGTAAATCTATTGTGGACATATAATGCCCTTGCTGAACAAAAGGCAAGATAGTCCTTACAGTTACCATCTTGAACGTTGGTATCCTTACATAACTATTCAATATTTTTAGATCCAGAACTGGTCTGAAGGAATTCTCCTTCTTTGGTACAATGAAGAGATTTGAATAAAACCCCATCCCCTGTTCCGGAACTGGAACTGGCATAATTACTCCAGCCAACTCTAGATCTGAAACACAATTCAGAAATGCTTGAGCTTTCACTGGATTTACTGGGACACGGGAAAGAAAAAATCTCTTTGCAGGAGGTCTCATCTTGAAACCAATTCTGTACCCTTCTGAAACAATGTTCTGAATCCAAAGATTGTGAACAGAATTGATCCAAATTTCTTTGAAAAAACGTAACCTGCCCCTACCAGCTGAGCTGGAATGAGGGCCGCACCTTCATGTGGACTTAGAAACAGGCTTTGCCTTTCTAGCAGGCTTGGATTTATTCCAGACCGGAGATGGTTTCCAAACTGAAACTGCTCCTGAGGATGAAGGATTAGGCTTTTGTTCTTTGTTGAAACGAAAGGAACGAAAACGATTATTAGCCCTGTTTTTACCCTTAGATTTTTTATCCTGTGGTAAAAAAGTTCCTTTCCCACCAGTAACAGTTGAGATAATAGAATCCAACTGAGAACCAAATAATTTGTTACCCTGGAAAGAAATGGAAAGTAGAGTTGATTTAGAAGCCATATCAGCATTCCAAGTCTTAAGCCATAAAGCTCTTCTAGCTAAAATAGCTAGAGACATAAACCTGACATCAACTCTGATAAAAAATGGCATCACAGATAAAATTATTAGCATGCTGAAGAAGAATAATATCATGAGAATCATGATCTGTTACTTGTTGCGCTAAAGTTTCCAACCAAAAAGTTGAAGCTGCAGCAACATCAGCCAATGATATAGCAGGTCTAAGAAGATTACCTGAACACAGATAAGCTTTTCTTAGAAAGGATTCAATTTTCCTATCTAAAGGATCCTTAAACGAAGTACCATCTGACGTAGGAATAGTAGTACGTTTAGCAAGGGTAGAAATAGCCCCATCAACTTTAGGGATTTTGTCCCAAAATTCTAATCTGTCAGACGGCACAGGATATAATTGCTTAAAACGTTTAGAAGGAGTAAATGAATTACCCAATTTATCCCATTCTTTGGAAATTACTGCAGAAATAGCATTAGGAACAGGAAAAACTTCTGGAATAACCACAGGAGATTTAAATACCTTATCTAAACGTTTAGAATTAGTATCAAGAGGACCAGAATCCTCAATTTCTAAAGCAATTAGTACTTCTTTAAGTAAAGAACGAATAAATTCCATTTTAAATAAATATGAAGATTTATCAGCATCAACCTCTGAGACAGAATCCTCTGAACCAGAAGAGTCATCAGAATCAGAATGATGATGTTCATTTAAAAATTCATCTGTAGAGAGAGAAGTTTTAAAAGATTTTTTATGTTTACTAGAAGGAGAAATAACAGACATAGCCTTCTTTATGGATTCAGAAACAAAATCTCATGTTATCAGGAACATTCTGCACCTTAGATGTTGAGGGAACTGCAACAGGCAATGGTACATTACTAAAGGAAATATTATCTGCTTTAACAAGTTTGTCATGACAATTAATACAAACAGCCGGAGGAATAGCTACCAAAAGTTTACAGCAGATACACTTAGCTTTGGTAGATCCAGCACTAGACAGCGATTTTCCTGTAGTATCTTCTGACTCAGATGCAACGTGAGACATCTTGCAATATGTAAGAGAAAAAACAACATATAAAGCAAAATTTATCAAATTCCTTAAATGACAGTTTCAGGAATGGGAAAGAATGCCAAAGAACAAGCTTCTAGCAACCAGAAGCAATAAAAAAATGAGACTTAAATAATGTGGAGACAAAAGCGACGCCCATATTTTTTAGCGCCAAATAAGACGCCCACATTATTTGGCGCCTAAATGCTTTTGGCGCCAAAAATGACGCCACATCCGGAACGCCGACATTTTTGGCGCAAAATAACGTCAAAAAATTACGCAACTTCCGGCGACACGTATGACGCCGGAAACGGAAAAGAATTTTTTGCGCCAAAAAAGTCCGCGCCAAGAATGACGCAATAAAATGAAGCATTTTCAGCCCCCGCGAGCCTAACAGCCCACAGGGAAAAAAGAGTCAAATTTTTGAAGGTAAGAAAAAAATGATTAATTCAAATGCATTATCCCAAATATGAAACTGACTGTCTGAAAAATAAGGAAAGTTGAACATTCTGAGTCAAGGCAAATAAATGTTTGAATACATATATTTAGAACTTTATAAACAAAGTGCCCAACCATAGCTTAGAGTGTCACAGAAAATAAGATTTACTTACCCCAGGACACTCATCTACATGTTTGTAGAAAGCCAAACCAGTACTGAAACGAGAATCAGCAGAGGTAATGGTATATATAAGAGTATATCGTCGATCTGAAAAGGGAGGTAAGAGATGAATCTCTACGACCGATAACAGAGAACCTATGAAATAGACCCCGTAGAAGGAGATCACTGCATTCAAATAGGCAATACTCTCCTCACATCCCTCTGACATTCACTGCACGCTGAGAGGAAAACCGGGCTCCAACTTGCTGCGGAGCGCATATCAACGTAGAATCTAGCACAAACTTACTTCACCACCTCCATCGGAGGCAAAGTTTGTAAAACTGAATTGTGGGTGTGGTGAGGGGTGTATTTATAGGCATTTTGAGGTTTGGGAAACTTTGCCCCTCCTGGTAGGAATGTATATCCCATACGTCACTAGCTCATGGACTCTTGCTAATTACATGAAAGAAAATTGAAATCGTGATTTCAATGATGGGATAAGGTCAGGGGGAAGTGCCTATAATGCTAGGCACGCCCCCCAGCCCACGAGCACAGTAAGGACGGCATGGAATGTACCAATCCTGCTGTATGGCTGTAAAGTCTGGGGCCCAACACTGACCCAGAACTACCAAGAATGGGACAAAACTCTTACAGAAATTAACAAGTGCAGAGCTGGGGAGATTCTCATTGCTGCTACTGATGCAAAAAAAAGGGTTTGGCCTCACCAGTGGGTCCTTGAATTATTTAACTGACTCAAGTAAATAAATCTACATAACACCGTAGATTTACCTTGAGACAAGTGTTTGCATTTGATTGGTTTATTATCACTTCCACTATTGGTTTACATATTTACAACCAACATGTTTGTAAATCTGATAACTAAAACCTAATGCATAGCTCATAACAAGCAAACGGTGTGGTGCTTTAAAGGGACAAGAAAGTCAAAATGAAATTAAAAACGTTTGTTTACTTTGTTCTCTTGTTCTCCTTTGTTGCACACTCCCAGAGAGGCTGCAATGCAAAATCTTTAATAGTAGCAGTGAGTATAGTGGTTTAGGTGCAGCTATTATTGTAGAAAAGAAATGCACTGTATTTGCAAAGTAATGTAGTTATACAATCAATTGGTGACAAAAAGCAATTAGATTGTAAACTCTTTAGGGTGCAGGAACCTGTAATCCATTGACCCCAGTCTGCCTTCTCTTTCTTGCAGTCTTGGTGCCCTCTGCTACAGAATCTGTTGGCACATTACAAATAACTCATTTTTTTCATATACTTAAATTGATATAATCTTTCTGGTGTGGAGATTATACACAAAAATGTTTAATATTTATTAATAATTGAGCAGAATTAGTGCAGAGCACCTTAAAGGGACATGAAAGCCAACATTTTTCTTTCATGATTCTGATAGAGAATACAATTTTTTAAATTCCAATTTACTTCTATTAAGTTTGCTTTGTTCTCATGCACTTGTTAGTAGAAGAGATACCTAGGTAGGTAGTGTGCACATTCCTGGAGCACTACATGACAGGAAGTAGTGCTGTCATCTAGTTCTCTTGCCAATGTATAACATTGTTACAAAACTGCTGCCATATAGTGCAGCAGACACGTGCACACTCCTGAACTTACCTTCCTGCTTTTCAACAAAGGATAACACAAAAATTAAGAAAATGTCATGATAGAAATAAATTGGAAAGATGTTAAAAATGTTATGCTCTATTTGAATCATGGGAATTTTTTGGGGGTATAGCGTCCCTTTTAGGTAAGATATGGGGAGTGCTAACAGGAAGTGATAATTGTGTACAGCTGGGTGCCAGGATTCTAATTGATAGGGGACAATTTACACACAATTTTTTTTTATTCACCAATTTTCAAAAAAACAAAGCTCTGTAATACACTATCAGGCATTCTGTTTTAGATGGAGCAAAGAAACGGAGTATCCTGTCTTTTTTTTAAGATCATTTAGTTATATTTTTGCATTTTTATTTAAAATTCCAGAGACACATTGAATTCTAATCTTCTCTGTCCATCTACAAGATACATAGAAATATTTATATAAACGTTCATATTCTTGTAGGCATTCTCCTATCTTAGTTACTGTGTAAACATGTACTGTGGATTACTGTACTACGATAGTAACCACACCTAAACCACGTAGAATATTTACAATTAATACTTTCTTTCTCCAACATTGGTGTGTCCGGTCCACGGCGTCATCCTTACTTGTGGGATATTCTCTTCCCCAACAGGAAATGGCAAAGAGTCCCAGCAAAGCTGGTCACATGATCCCTCCTAGGCTCCGCCCACCACAGTCATTCTCTTTGCCGTTGCACAGGCAACATCTCCACGGAGATGGTTAAGAGTTTTTTGGTGTTTAAATGTAGTTTTTATTCTTCTATCAAGTGTTTGTTATTTTGAAATAGTGCTGGTATGTACTATTTACTCTGAAACAGAAAAAGGATGAAGATTTCTGTTTGTAAGAGGAAGATGATTTTAGCAGACAGTAACTAAAATCGATTGCTGTTTCCACACAGGACTGTTGAGATGAAGTAACTTCAGTTGGGGGAAACAGTTAGCAGACTTTTCTGCTTAAGGTATGACTAGCCATATTTCTAACAAGACCATGTAATGCTGGAAGGCTGTCATTTCCCCTCATGGGGACCGGTAAGCCATTTTCTTAGTTAAACATAAAAGAATAAAGGGCTTCAAAAAGGGCTTAAAAACTGGTAGACATTTTTCTGGGCTAAAACGATTGCTTTACTAGGCATATTATGCAGATTCTAACTAATAATTGGTATTATAATCTTGGGGAACGTTTAGAAAAACGGCAGGCACTGTGTTGGACACCTTTTTCAGATGGGGGCCTTTCTAGTTATAGACAGAGCCTCATTTTCGCGCCATTAATGCGCAGTTGTTTTTGGAGAGCAAGGCATGCAGATGCATGTGTGAGGAGCTAAGAATCACTGAAAAAGCTTATAGAAGGCGTCATTTGGTATCGTATTCCCCTCTGGGCTTGGTTGGGTCTCAGCAAAGCATATAGCTGGGTCTGTATAGGGGTTAAATGTAAAAACGGCTCCGGTTCCGTTATTTTAAGGGTTAAAGCTCTGAAATTTGGTGTGCAATACTTTTAATGCTTTAAGACACTGTGGTAATTTTTGAACAATTCCTTCATACTTTTTCACATATTCAGTAATAAAGTGTTTTCAGTTTGAAATTTAAAGAGACAGTAACGGTTTTATTTTAAAACGTTTTTTGTGCCGAGGGGGCGGTTTCTACTCTAAACAAACGCACTACTATTCCTATTGAAGACAGTTGTGCTTTTAAAGATCCTATGGATAAAAAATTAGAGGGTTTGCTTAAAAAGATTTTTGTACAGCAAGGGTTCCTTCTACAACCAATTTCATGCATTGTTCCTGTCACTACGGCAGCGTGCTTCTGGTTCGAGGAACTAGAAAAGTCGCTCAGTAGAGAATCTTCGTATGAGGAGGTTATGGACAGAGTTCACGCACTTAAATTGGCTAACTTTTGTTTTAGATGCCGCTTTGCAATTAGCTAGATTAGCGGCGAAAAATTCAGGGTTTGCTATCGTGGCGCGCAGAGCGCTTTGGCTAAAGTCTTGGTCAGCGGATGTGTCATCCAAGACAAAATTGCTTAACATTCCTTTCAAAGGTAAAACATTATTTGGACCAGATTTGAAAGAGATTATTTCAGACATCACTGGAGGAAAGGGCCACGCCCTCCCACAGGATAGGTCTTTTAAGGCTAAAAATAAGCCTAATTTTTGTCCCTTTCGCAGAACCGGACCAGCCTCAAATTCTGCATCCTCTAAGCAAGAGGGTAATACTTCACAACCCAAACCAGCCTGAAAACCAATGCAAGGCTGGAACAAGGGTAAGCAGGCCAAGAAGCCTACCACTGCTACCAAAACAGCATGAAGGGATAGCCCCCGATCCGGAACCGGATCTAGTGGGGGGCAGACTCTCTCTCTTTGCTCAGGCTTGGGCAAGAGATGTTCAGGATCCTTGGGCGCTAGAAATAGTTTCTCAAGGTTATCTTCTGGAATTCAAGGAACTACCCCCAAGGGGAAGGTTCCACAGGTCTCAATTATCCTCAAACCAAATAAAGAGACAGGCATTCTTACATTGCGTAGAAGACCTGTTAAAGATGGGAGTGATACATCCAGTTCCAATAAAAGAACAAGGAATGGGATTTTACTCAAATCTGTTCGTAGTTCCCAAAAAAGAGGGAACATTCAGACCAATTTTGGATCTGAAGATCCTAAACAAATTTCTCAGGGTTCCATCGTTCAAAATGGAAACCATTCGAACGATCCTTCCCACCATCCAGGAAAGTCAATTTATGACCACCGTGGATTTAAAGGATGCGTACCTACATATTCCTATCCACAAGGAACATCATCAGTTCCTAAGGTTCGCTTTTCTGGACAAGCATTACCAGTTTGTGGCACTTCCATTCGGATTAGCCACTGCTCCGAGAATTTTCACAAAGGTACTAGGGTCCCTTCTAGCGGTTCTAAGACCAAGGGGCATTGCAGTAGTACCTTACTTGGACGACATCCTAATTCAAGCGTCGTCCCTGTCAAAAGCAAAGGCTCATACGGACATCGTCCTAGCCTTTCTCAGATCTCACGGATGGAAGGTGAACAAAGAAAAAAGTTCTCTGTCCCCGTCAACAAGAGTTCCCTTCTTGGGAACAATAATAGATTCCTTAGAAATGAGGATTTTTCTGACAGAGGTCAGAAAATCAAAACTTCTAAGCTCTTGTCAAGTACTTCACTCTGTTCCTCGTCCTTCCATAGCGCAGTGCATGGAGGTAATAGGTTTGATGGTTGCAACAATGGACATAGTTCCTTTTGCACGAATTCATCTAAGACCATTACAACTGTGCATGATCAAACAGTGGAATGGGGATTATACTGACTTGTCTCCGATGATTCAAGTAGATCAAAAGACCAGAGATTCACTCCGTTGGTGGCTGACCCTGGACAATCTGTCACAGGGAATGAGCTTCCGCAGACCAGAGTGGGTCATTGTCACGACAGACGCCAGTCTAGTGGGCTGGGGCGCGGTCTGGGAATCCCTGAAAGCTCAGGGTTTATGGTCTCGGGAAGAGTCTCTTCTCCCGATAAACATTCTGGAACTGAGAGCGATATTCAATGCTCTCAAAGCTTGGCCTCAACTAGCAAAGGCCAAATTCATAAGGTTTCAATCAGACAACATGACGACTGTTGCATATATCAATCATCAGGGGGGAACAAGGAGTTCCCTGGCGATGAAAGAAGTGACCGAGATAATTCAATGGGCGGAGGATCACTCCTGCCACTTGTCTGCGATCCACATCCCAGGAGTGGAAAATTGGGAAGCGGATTTTCTGAGTCGTCAGACATTCCATCCGGGGGAGTGGGAACTCCATCCGGAAATCTTTGCCCAAATAACTCAATTATGGGGCATTCCAGACATGGATCTGATGGCGTCTCGTCAGAACTTCAAGGTTCCTTGCTACGGGTCCAGATCCAGGGATCCCAAGGCGACTCTAGTAGATGCACTAGTAGCACCTTGGACCTTCAACCTAGCTTATGTATTCCCACCGTTTCCTCTCATTCCCAGGCTGGTAGCCAGGATCAATCAGGAGAGGGCCTCGGTGATCTTGATAGCTCCTGCGTGGCCACGCAGGACTTGGTATGCAGACCTGGTGAATATGTCATCGGCTCCACCATGGAAGCTACCTTTGAGACAGGACCTTCTTGTTCAGGGTCCATTCGAACATCCGAATCTGGTTTCCCTCCAACTGACGGCTTGGAGATTGAACGCTTGATTTTATCAAAGCGTGGGTTTTCAGATTCTGTAATAGATACTCTGATTCAGGCTAGAAAGCCTGTAACTAGAAAAATTTACCATAAAATATGGAAAAAATATATCTGTTGGTGTGAATCTAAAGGATTGCCATGGAACAAGATAAAAATTCCTAAGATTCTATCCTTCCTACAAGAAGGTTTGGAGAAAGGATTATCTGCAAGTTCTCTAAAGGGACAGATTTCTGCTTTATCTGTCTTACTACACAAACGACTGGCAGCTATGCCAGATGTTCAAGCATTTGTTCAGGCTCTGGTTAGGATCAAGCCTTTGACTCCTCCCTGGAGTTTAAATCTAGTTCTTTCAGTTCTTCAAGGGGTTCCGTTTGAACCCTTACATTCCGTAGATATTAAGTTACTATCTTGGAAAGTTTTGTTTTTGGTTGCAATCTCTTCTGCTAGAAGAGTTTCAGAGTTATCTGCTCTGCAGTGTTCTCCTCCTTATCTGGTGTTCCATGCAGATAAGGTGGTTTTGCGTACTAAGCCTGGTTTTCTTCCTAAAGTTGTTTCTAACAAAAATATTAACCAGGAGATAGTTGTACCTTCTTTGTGTCCGAATCCAGTTTCAAAGAAGGAGCGTTTGTTACACAATTTGGACGTTGTCCGTGCTCTAAAATTCTATTTAGAGGCTACTAAAGATTTCAGACAAACATCATCCTTGTTTGTTGTTTATTCTGGTAAAAGGAGAGGTCAAAAAGCGACTTCTACCTCTCTTTCCTTTTGGCTTAAAAGCATTATCCGTTTGGCTTATGAGACTGCCGGACGGCAGCCTCCTGAAAGAATCACAGCTCACTCCACTAGGGCTGTGGCTTCCACATGGGCCTTCAAATTTTACAAATTTGATACTTTTGCTTCTTCGGAGGCTATTTTTGGGAGAAAGGTTTTGCAAGCTGTGGTGCCTTCCGTTTAGGTGACCTGATTTGCTCCCTCCCTTCATCCGTGTCCTAAAGCTTTGGTATTGGTTCCCACAAGTAAGGATGACGCCGTGGACCGGACACACCAATGTTGGAGAAAACAGAATTTATGCTTACCTGATAAATTACTTTCTCCAACGGTGTGTCCGGTCCACGGCCCGCCCTGGTTTTTTTAATCAGGTCTGATGAATTATTTTCTCTAACTACAGTCACCACGGTATCATATGATTTCTCCTATATATATTTCCTCCTGTCAGTCGGTCGAATGACTGGGGTGGGCGGAGCCTAGGAGGGATCATGTGACCAGCTTTGCTGGGACTCTTTGCCATTTCCTGTTGGGGAAGAGAATATCCCACAAGTAAGGATGACGCCGTGGACCGGACACACCGTTGGAGAAAGTAATTTATCAGGTAAGCATAAATTCTGTTTTTTTATGTATAGCAATACTGATAAGAGAGTATTGAGCTTCAGCCTCTCTTGGGGAAGTGCAACCGGCACAATTTTCAGAGATAAAAAAACCTGAAGAACAAATATCGCTATACCTAAACTTATCCTGAGAGGGAGAGTTTTAGCATATTTTATCTAAAGCATTTAAAGGGACAGTGCACTGTAAAATTGTTTTTATTATAATGTATTTTTAATGACTTGTTATACCAGCTGCAGAGTATAAAATGTATGAGAAATTGCATTTTCAGGTTTGTGTATATGAAGTAGCTGGTTTTGTGCTTTTAAACCACAGCCTATTACAATGGGTTGAGCTTCAGGTAATATCGTATCTCATTATTTTCTTCTTAAATTTTAAGAATCCACAGCTGCATTCATTACTTTTGGGAATTAAGAACCTAGCCACCAGGAGGAGGCAAAGACACCCCAGCCAAAGGTTTAAATACTCCTCCCACTCCCCTCATCCCCCAGTCATTCTTTGCCATTCGTCCCAGGAGGTTGGCAGAGAAGTGTCAGAATTTATTTTGTCTCTTATGGAGGGTAGTACTCTTCAGCATGGGACAGGAGTTTTAAGTAATCCTCAGTCTCCCAGTGAGGGCTTGGATGAAAGTTATAGTCCGGAGATGCAGGGAGAGTCTTTCTGCAAAACCATCCCGACTCATGTTAACAGCTCCTCAAGCAATCAGCGCTGTCTAACTTAGCTCCGCTGCCTGCTTTCTTTTCTCTCTGTTCCACGGCGTAGATTCCGGTAAGATAGTTTCATTTTACTTCTTCATGAATGTACTTTAATGCAAATCTTTTCCCAAGAGGCTACCACCTTGTGGGCCTAACTATAACATAAGGGTCTCAGTGATTCTCCTTTAGTTTAGTATCTTAGAATCAAGGGGTTAATATCTCCTGAGGGGGGTTATTGAACAGGGGGGTTTATAATCATGCATACAAAGAGAGAAGCGCTCTACCAGGAACTAACAGCTCATTAGCTAGTTCTATGGCGATTTACAACCCGAAAGTAGCATCTTTTAGAACAGTGTGCTTTTCACAAACGAAAACTTTCCTCAAGTATATCAGTCTGATCCCGCCAAGTAACGTCAGTCCAGCCTCGAAATACCAGGCAATTCTCCTCTGAACAAGGAACATGACAACCCCAGACGATCGTTTCGGCCTCCTATGGGCCTCGTCAGTGAGGTGCAGCCACATTCCTCTAAGCACACTGGGCAAGGAGTCCACGTCTGGTTTCCCCCATCACCCATAGGGAGACTTCCCCATGGTCATATTATTTGCATACAAAGAGAGAAGCGCTCTACCAGGAACGAACAGCAGCTCATTAGCTAGTTCTATGGCGATTTACCACCCGGAAGCAGCCTCTTTTAGACCAGTGTGCTTTTCACAAAGGAAAACTTCTCCAGAATCTAGGTGGGCTTAGTAGCTAGTTCCATAGGCTTCCAGGCTGTGGATCTAGGATTGCTCCACCTTGGGTTCTGGGTATCACCTCTCTCCCTTGGGGGCCCCGTGGCAGTTAGGGCTTCCTCCCTTTTCTTTGGAAGACCTGTGGGTAGGTCTGGCGGCCTGGATTGCATAGAGTGTGCCCTCTGTCCGGGAGATGTCTTTTGCGATCTGTTCTTTTGTTGGCCGCTTTTACTTCTCTGCAGGTATTTTCTGTGCCGTCTTGATGTTGGCGGCATGTTTTGGTCTCAGGGTTTTCGTCTGGGTTCGTTGCACGTTTTTTTTTTTGTAGCAGAATACTTAGTATTCTTAGCTGGACGACTTGAGGACTAAGTCTTCTGTTGTCTTTTGGTGCTCTTGCACGATGCTGCTATGCCCGGTCCTATACCTCCGGTTTCTCCTGGTCTAGGCGTAGTCCCCCCTTGTCTGTCGGGACCCGTCTGGGCCATTGTAAGCTGGGCTTGCTCTGGGGCGTTTCATTTTACGGAATTTGTGACCTTTCGGTTTTTTATTTCAGTTCTTCCTGGCCCTATCCCTTTGGGAATTTAGGCTGGTGTTCCCTTCTTTAGGGAGGGGTGAGTGGTGAGGAACTGACTGTTGGGAGACGGTGTCTCCTGGAGGCCTGCTGGCTCAGTTAAGTCTGATGTCGGTCTCTAGCTAGGATCTGGACTACCTGCGGGTCAGTGTCCTCTGGGCTTTTCCTTTCAAAGTTTTCTCGGCTTCGGACGAAGCTGGGGTTTTTATGGGCAGTGGTTTCAGGCTTGGTGCCCTCAGAATGGGCTGCCTCTTGTACCCTCCCTTCTTGGCATTCAGTGTCCTCTATAGCTTGGGTATTGTTTTCTCAAAAGTAATGAATGCAGCTATGGACTCTTTCCATTTAAGAAGAAAAACATAAATGATGCTTACCTGATCATTTCCTTTTCTTCTGATGGAACGAGTCCACAGCTCCCCACCTGTATTTTTTCTGTGGGGCGTCCTTATTTTATTCTTCTGGCACCTTTCACCCTGATATTCTTCTACTGTTCCTTGTTCCTCGGCAGAATGATTGGGGGATGAGGGGAGTGGGAGGAGTATTTAAGCCTTTGGCTGTGGTGTCTTCTCCTGGTGGCCAGGTTCTTAATTCCCAAAAGTAAGGAATGCAGCTGTGGACTCTTTCCATCAGAAGAAAAGGAAATTATCAGGTATTGCTATTGCTTCAACAAAGGAGATCTAAAGAATGAAGCAAATTAAAGGGACAGTATACACTAATTTTCATTTAACTGCATGTAATAGACACTACTATAAAGAATAAGATGCACAGATACTGATATAAAAATCCAGTATAAAACTGTGTAAACACTTGGAAGCTCTCAGTTTAGCTCTGTTGAAAGATAGCTGGAAAGCCCACTGTAAGTATCATAAAGACATTTTTTAGGTTTAGTGTCCCTTTAATTTCTTATAAATAGTAGATTTTTTTGACAAATTTCAGTTACCTCCTTATTCCATGCCCAGGTTTTATGTGACAGCTATTAGCTAATCACAAAATACATATGTTTATACTGTGAACTCTTGCACATGCTCAGTAGGAACTCATGCCTCAAAGTGTATATTTTATGCACTTTTTGATAAAGTTGTGTTTTGTGGTGTTTTTTTTTTGTAATTGTATGCTCTATCTAAATGGTCTTCAAACCTGTTCTCAGGCCTCCCTAACAGGCCACATTTTCAGCATTACCTTGGGTGAGAACAGGTTAATAACCATGTTTACTAATCGGCTGATTATCTCACCTGTGCTCCATTTCAGATATCCTCCAAATTTTGTGTCCCTTTTAAGTGCATTTACAATCATTTAGTTTACTGGCATGCCGTTTTTTTTTTTTTTCTTTTTATGGCTAATTCTATATATATATATATATATATATATATATATATATATATTTATTTATTTTTATCTGATCTGCTTTGCTATGGCTAATTAGGAAAAGCTAAAAAAAAAAATAATCTGATTAATCAATCCCTCTGGGGCATGAATCATGCACAGTCCACTAAATCTGCAATGGGTGCAGTGAGGAAAAAATCTTGTTTAAAGACTTTGAACTGTAAAACTTCCATTTAATGTATTCCCTGTAATCCATTTTACTTGCTGAAGTGTATTAAATTGTGTACACATTGATCATTTACCTTTATTTCTTCATGTGAAATAGTTTATTTTAAACAACTTTCCAATATACTTCTACTATTTCTTTTTAAAGCATATTTAGATATGTTCAGGAGCAACAATGTACTAGTGGAAGCTAGCTGGTTGGTAATTGGTGGCTACACATATATAGTTCACCCAGTGTGTTTACCTAGCTCCCATTACTGCATATACCAAGGCAATGAAGCAAGTTAGTTAATTGCCTATGCTCAGTAGAGGAAGTAGAACTTCTGTAATGGTAGCTCTCATATCTAGCTGCATGCAGTGGCTACACTGAGAATTTCTAATTGATCATTTAGCAAGAAAACAAGTTGTTGTTTTTAGTTTAACACATTTTTTTTTATTTTAACTAAAGTTACACGGTTTCATATGCCTTTAATGTGTTCCAAATGCCTTATTACCTATTGCAGAGTGAAATGTATGAAGATTTGTCCTTTTGTGTTTTTGTTTTTGAAATAGCTGGTTTTGTTCATTAAAACAATCACCTGTTCTCAACGACCTGTCCATAACAATGGGCTGAGCCTGCAAGTAATGCAGGCCTGCTAATGTTCTCTTATAGGTACTGAAATGCTAAATACTTCTGGGGGTTGAATGAGCACAACTAGCTATTTCAGATACAAAATATTTACTCCTACCCCTGCTGGGAGATAAGTGCAATTATATCCTATTTACATAACTTTTCTACAGAGGATTTTACTCATATTTAGTATAGGTGGGGATACGACAAGTTTTCAAATAACAAAATAAATGCAAAGGAGCTGTTTGCACACAAATACAGTCCAGGTGGTAAAATGGACCATTGGGAACACATTAAAGGGAAGAATGTTAGAGTACAACGTCCTCTGACCACATCAGTTATGTATCTTCTTATTTATTTTTTTCCTCATATTAACTGGTTAATTGGTGATTTATTGGCCACTTTACTTTTTTCTTACAATTTAAGACAGGTGAAGGAATCCTCTGCTTTCATATAACATCAATGCATAGAAAGGACTGATACGAATGGAGAATGACTATAAGTAATGCTTGACTGATAATCCCTATCACACACTTGTTACCTTCTCTATTAATTGTGTGTAGGAATAACTATAGCTTCTGCTTCTCACTAGACTTACAATTACTGCACTTCCAGCAGGGCCAGACTTGTTTCTAAGCCTAGGAAGCAAATCTCTAGTATTCATACCCCTGTCACTCAGGCTTGTGAATCATAATCACCACTTGCAGACAGCAGTGTTTGTAATACAGATGAGTGTCTTTTTAAGAAAAATAAATTATATCATTTTAGCAGTCAATAGTAACTTCCTGGCACCATTATAGTAAAGCTGCAATTAAAGGTGACTAACAGGAAAGACATCACATTTAAATACGTTCACTATAAGAATGTATTGTATTTCTATTTGCTGCTTTTACAGCACAGCGGCACACTCACAGAAATCTTACAGGTGGACACACATTCAATGCAGCTTTAGTAACTAATCACATCAATGTAATGGGGAAATTCAGATGTATTTTAAACATGGTGGAAACCTGCTGTAATATAAAAGGTAAAGATGAGAAATTTGTTGTTTGATTATCTGCTGTGAAATTTGCACAGCCTATTATATACCTAGATACAAGAAAATATTTCCTGTCACTTTAGTTAAATTGGAATAAACCAATCAAATAAATAAATATATAAATCAAATATTTTTTTTCTTCGCTTTAAGTGATTAAAGTAAACACATTTTCTATAGGCAGTTACATTTGATCTCTTGATTTCGGCATCTCTTTTTCTGGGTATATACCTTAAAGGGACAGTCAACTCCAAAATTGTTGTTTTTTAAAAAGCTAATCCCTTTATTACCCATTCCCCAGTTATATTAATATACTTTTAACCTCTGTGATTAGCTTGTATCTCTCTCTTTTGACAGCCCCCTGATCGCATGGCTATTTGTGTATTATCTATTGACTTGCATTTTAGCCAATTAAAGCAATGTCAACCACAACATTTCGAGAGAGAGCGCAATATATATATATATATATATGACTCGCATGAACTAGCAGTCTCCTGTTGTGAAAAGCTAATAAAAAAGCATGTGATAAGAGGCTGTCTGTAGTGGCTTAGAAACGGGCAGAAATTTAGAGGTATAAACGTTATAAATTATATTAATATAACAATCTTGGTTGTGCAAAGCTTGGGGAATGGGTAGTAAAGGCGTTGTCTATATTTTTAAACAATAACAATTTGGGTGTAAACTGTCACTTTTAAAGTAACCCAACTTCTCCAAAGTGATACCTGTCAGTCATTTTGGTGTTAAAGGGACATTGTACACTAGAATTTTCTTTGCATGAATGTTTTTTGTAGATGATACATTTATATAGCCCATCTGGTGGTGCTTTAGTAACAATGTATAGTTTTGTTTTGTTTTCTGGTCTTTTTGTTTACTCAGCCCCTTTCAGTGGGTGTCCCAGACTATCTCATCAAGAATGCTAAACAGAGCTTCTAAAGAAGTTTTTAAAAGTTTTAGAATGTATTTTTAGATCAGTATCTGTGCATATTCTTCTTTATAGTAGTATCTATTACATGCACTTATATGAAAATTGGTGTATACTGTCCCTTAAATGTCTAGTTTATTAGTCCGGCACAGCTGTGACTATTAAACATTCCTAACATAGCATTGTATTAATATTTAATTATACAAAATAGATATTTAAATTGTATACTTTATCTGCATATCTAAACCAATCAGATGACATTTTCCACAGAAAACTAGTGCTTCTGTTGGGACTGGGGATTCTGGGTAAGGATATCACAATCCTCTAAAACCTAATTTAACAGATTCCATTGGCTCAGAGTATCATTTTGTTGTTTGGTTTAATTAATAATGAAGGGAGTTCATCTGTATATAGCATGCTTCCTCCTTAGAGAAGAAGAGCTAAGGTGGTAGTTAGCTGGGCCCCCATCATCTTCATTGCTGCTGATTTTGTTTGTGCCCTGCAGCACCATTTTTCCCCACTTAAAGGAAAAATGTATAACATGCAAACAGTGTGCAGGCTGCTTGTCTGCACAAATACAGTAACTATCTTCAGGCCCACATCTGATGAGTTTTTCCAATAGACCTGTAATATAAATGTATATGCCTGCTGGTGAGTGCCAGGTTTCCTGTGTGTTTTTGTAAGTTTCCCTATGGGCCTGTCACACAGGCAGCTCAGGGGTTAAGTGCCTGGGTTGCTGGGAACTGTACAGCTGTCAGTGTTCATGGCTGTGGCGTTTACAATGATTTAGGATGTGTACCTGGTCCGGTCTGAGTGCGGTCCATTCCTATGTTTTGTGTCTGTGTGTCTATATGTGTCTGTGTGTCTATATGTGTCTGTGTGTCTATATGTGTCTGTGTGTCTATATGTGTCTGTGTGTCTATATGTGTCTGTGTGTCTATATGTGTCTGTGTGTCTATATGTGTCTGTGTGTCTATATGTACACATACAGTTTCTGTCTCTCTCTACAAACACACACACAGACACAGTCTGTCATCACAAGCAAAAAAAAGTGAATGGGACTGCATGCACTACACTGCTTGCGAGTTTAGTATCTTTATTGTAAGACCAAGTGGTCTACCTTTTTTGATGGAGTCATTCTCCCTTAAAGGAACAGTAAACACCTTGATATTTTTATTTAAAATGTTTAATTATGCATAAAGAAACAACTTTGCAATATACTTTAGTGTGCCCCCTTTTTTCACCCTGCTGGCTTCTAAAGGATAACCCTGCTATATATTTGTCCATAACTTGCTTTAACTGATAACAAATGCAAATCATTGTACACTAGATTTTTCTTTGCATAAATGTTTTATAAATGATCCCTTTATAAAGCCCATCTGGGAGTATTTTTGTAACAATGTATAGTTTTGCTTATCTTTTGATAATTGTGCTGATTTTCAGACTCTTAACCAAGCCCCAAATTATCAGATTTTGACCCAGGTGTACAGATTTCTGCTGTTTATGTAATTTGTCTTTTTTCATATGCAGTGAAAGGCGGGAGGGGGGAGTGTCTCTCTCTGCTTTCCAAGCCCCCTTCTCTGGGTGTCCCAGCCTAAACTCATCAATGGCGCTAAACTGGGAGCTTCTAAGTTTTGAAATATTTTATACTGGATGTTTAGATCATTATCTGTGCATATTCTTCTTTATAGAAGTGTCTATTACATGTAGTTATATGTAAATTGGTGTACACTGTCCCTTTAAAAATACGTATCCTAATGTATCTTGCAGAATAGTATAACGTGAAGCAGTAATGCTGGAATTTTCTGCACTGCTTTGCATTTTGTCATGCATGATAAACCAATTTCCGGAATCACATGACTTCTGCAAGTTTAACCTGAAGAGGTTAGGAAGTGCGTATCGGCTATTTTTAATTCTTTTTTGTTCATAAACACCATGAGATATCACATACCCCCCAAATATCCCGATTTTCATGGGACAGTCTTGAATTGAGGGGTCTGTCCCGTTGCACTGTTTATTTTTTTTTGGGGGGGTGAAACTTCCATTGTCTCGGTTACTTCAGTCTGTCAAGTGACTCAAGCACGTGATCGCAGGTGGGTGCTAAACATGTGGTAGTGAGTCTCTATGCAGGTGGAACATTGCGTCGCTGAACCAACTCTGCTCTGAGTCATTCTGTTCGTTGTGACATGTAAGTACTTCAGCTCACTGTCAGTGAGTGTACTGTTGTGGGTGCAGATCCAGCGCTGGGGTAACTACTCTGTACTGGGAAACATATCAGATATGTTGAGTTTTATTAGGTGTTAACTGCGGACTCGCTGACATAATTATACACACTTCAAGTTCAGTATTAGTCACTGCCTGCCCTTGTGACTTAGGCTGTGTCACGGACTCTGGACAATCTGCACTGTTCTTGTGCTAAGCAGCCTAATAATACATATTTAATTAAATAACCTCAGCACTGCAACTCAAGTGAAGCTTAGTAAGGCCAGTGTAATGAGTGTCTCAAAGGACTACGACACTGGGTGTATTTTGCTGCCCGGTCCGTGGTAGTAAACTCTCAATTCAATCTGAGTGAGCCATCCTTACATCTTTACTGTCACTGCCTGACCTTACTAAGCTTCACTCGCTAGCTCTAAGGGCTGAGGCTATTTAATTCAATATTTATTAGGCTTCACTTTAACTCAAGAGCTTCAGAGGTTGCCCAGGGTCCGTGGCTCAGTCGATGTCACAAGTGCAGGCAGTACTGTGAAGTGTAGAATTATGGCACTGACACGGCTGCTGACAGCCTCTGCATGCATTCTCCCAGAGAAGCAGAGAATGTGCCAACCACACAAGTGGAACCAAGGGACCAGTGAGTAAAGTTTGTGACAATAACATAACACAGAGGCTATGCTGTATTATTGCGCAAACCAGACTTGTCACAAATAATTCAAATTATACGGGTGAAGAATTACTTTACATGTATAAAATATATAAGCAGTACAAAAAGCATGAAATAGTTGTCGATAGACCCCACACAATTAAATAACAAAATGCCCAGTGTAAAGACATTTGAAGTTGTATTCTATAGACCGTATCAGTACACACACTTACCCAACTTTTCCAAGGGTGTCACTCTTTGGAAGTTTGAAATGTTGGGAGGTATGATACCAAGAGGCAGACCAAGAATGATAGCCTAATGCCCTCTCTTCATGGTAATCTTAGAGATAAAGATTCAGAATGCTTCAGTTTTAGCAGCTTTAGAATATTGATAGTGTAACCGTACCTTTTAAATTCAAGAACACTTTACTAGACCAAATAGGAAACCTATCATGAGTTACAATTTTATTGCCAAGAGAAAAAAACTCAGGGCACTGAAACGGCAGAACACTTTTAGTTGAGAACATAAAATGCATCCTCAGGAAAATACAAATTTGAAGTTTTTTTCCAGTGATAGTTGACAACTTTACGTATCCTTCCTGCTTTTTCATTTTCCTGCCTGAGTCCATTTTAAGTGCACTATAGTTAGAATGTGATCTAGTGCTAGCGCGCTGATGTGAGCCAAAAGCTGGCGCAAGGAATATGTTAATGCTCCTTCTGCCAGTTGGTAGTGAGTGGTGTCAAGCTGTATGCCAGCTTCCAGCTTCACCACCTAACTAGTGTATTCTCACATTACCAGGCTTGATACTAAATTTAGAAGAAGGGAGTTTCATTTACAAAATGTCATTCCCATTGAACTATTCATAACCTGTATTTGCACTGGATGTACTTTCTTTTCCTATATTGTTCATTTGATGCTGTTTAAATGATATCTGTTCCACAAAGGTTTATCAACCAAGTTAATAACTTTATTCAATGGATCTATATTCTCCGATCGGTGAAAGTGCAGCAATAAACTATTAGGAGCTAGCTGAACAAACCAGTTGAGCCAATGACGAGGCATATACGTACAGCAACCAATCTGCAGCTAGCTCTTAGTAGTGCGTTTCTGCTCCTGAGCCTACGTGGGTAAGTGTTAAAACAAGATACTTGAAATGCACCCTGCTGACATGGCTAACTCTGCTACATAGTTGTCCCTATTTGATTTTTTAACAGAGAACTGTAAAACAATTTACTTCATATTAACTTTTGTGACTGACCTTGATATCTGCAGAGTAACACCCAGCTATTCCAAATAAGGCAAATGGTCAGTGAAGTTTGGTTATTGAATAACAATTACGCTTAAATTATGTTTCTCCAACATAGGTGTGTCCGGTCCACGGCGTCATCCTTACTTGTGGGATATTCTCTTCCCCAACAGGAAATGGCAAAGCTGGTCACATGATCCCTCCTAGGCTCCGCCTACCCCAGTCATTCTCTTTGCCGTTGTACAGGCAACATCTCCACGGAGATGGCTTAGAGTTTTTTAGTGTTTAACTGTAGTTTTTATTATTCAATCAAGAGTTTGTTATTTTGAAATAGTGCTGGTATGTACTATTTACTCAGAAACAGAAAAGAGATGAAGATTTCTGTTTGTATGAGGAAAATGATTTTAGCAACCGTCACTAAAATCCATGGCTGTTCCACACAGGACTGTTGAGAGCAATTAACTTCAGTTGGGGGAACAGTGAGCAGTCTCTTGCTGCTTGAGGTATGACACATTCTAACAAGACGATGTAATGCTGGAAGCTGTCATTTTCCCTATGGGATCCGGTAAGCCATGTTTATTAAGATCGTAAATAAGGGCTTCACAAGGGCTTATTAAGACTGTAGACTTTTTCTGGGCTAAATCGATTCATTATTAACACATATTTAGCCTTGAGGAATCATTTATTCTGGGTATTTTGATATAATAATATCGGCAGGCACTGTTTTAGACACCTTATTCTTAGGGGCTTTCCCAAATCATTGGCAGAGCCTCATTTTCGCGCCGGTGTTGCGCACTTGTTTTTGAGAGGCATGACATGCAGTCGCATGTGAGAGGAGCTCTGATACTTAGAAAAGACTTTCTGAAGGCGTCATTTGGTATCGTATTCCCCTTTGGGCTTGGTTGGGTCTCAGCAAAGCAGATACCAGGGACTGTAAGGGGGTTAAAGTTAAAAACGGCTCCGGTTCCGTTATTTTAAGGGTTAAAGCTTCCAAATTTGGTGTGCAATACTTTGAAGGCTTTAAGACACTGTGGTGAAAATTTGGTGAATTTTGAACAATTCCTTCATATTTTTTCGCAATTGCAGTAATAAAGTGTGTTCAGTTTAAAATTTAAAGTGACAGTAACGGTTTTATTTTAAAACGTTTTTTGTACTTTGTTATCAAGTTTATGCCTGTTTAACATGTCTGAACTACCAGATAGACTGTGTTCTGAATGTGGGGAAGCCAGAATTCCTATTCATTTAAATAAATGTGTTTTATGTGACAATGACAATGATGCCCAAGATGATTCCTCAAGTGAGGGGAGTAAGCATGGTACTGCATCATTCCCTCCTTCGTCTACACGAGTCTTGCCCACTCAGGAGGCCCCTAGTACATCTAGCGCGCCAATACTCCTTACTATGCAACAATTAACGGCTGTAATGGATAATTCTGTCAAAAACATTTTAGCCAAAATGAACACTTATCAGCGTAAGCGCGACTGCTCTGTTTTAGATACTGAAGAGCATGACGACGCTGATAATAATGGTTCTGAAGGGCCCCTAACCCAGTCTGATGGGGCCAGGGAGGTTTTGTCTGAGGGAGAAATTACTGATTCAGGGAACATTTCTCAACAAGCTGAACCTGATGTGATTACGTTTAAATTTAAGTTGGAACATCTCCGCATTCTGCTTAAGGAGGTATTATCCACTCTGGATGATTGTGACAAGTTGGTCATCCCAGAGAAACTATGTAAAATGGACAAGTTCCTAGAGGTCCCGGGGCTCCCAGAAGCTTTTCCTATACCCAAGCGGGTGGCGGACATTGTTAATAAAGAATGGGAAAGGCCCGGTATTCCTTTCGTCCCTCCCCCCATATTTAAAAAATTGTTTCCTATGGTCGACCCCAGAAAGGACTTATGGCAGACAGTCCCCAAGGTCGAGGGAGCGGTTTCCACTTTAAACAAACGCACCACTATACCCATAGAGGATAGTTGTGCTTTCAAAGATCCTATGGATAAAAAATTAGAAGGTTTACTTAAAAAGATGTTTGTTCAGCAGGGTTACCTTCTACAACCAATTTCATGCGTTGTCCCTGTAGCTACAGCCGCATGTTTCTGGTTCGATGAGCTGATAAAGGCGGTCGATAGTGATTCTCCTCCTTATGAGGAGATTATGGACAGAATCAATGCTCTCAAATTGGCTAATTCTTTCACCCTAGACGCCACTTTGCAATTGGCTAGGTTAGCGGCTAAGAATTCTGGGTTTGCTATTGTGGCGCGCAGAGCGCTTTGGTTGAAATCTTGGTCAGCTGATGCGTCTTCCAAGAACAAGCTACTTAACATTCCTTTCAAGGGGAAAACGCTGTTTGGCCCTGACTTGAAAGAGATTATCTCTGATATCACTGGGGGTAAGGGCCACGCCCTTCCTCAGGATCGGCCTTTCAAGGCAAAAAATAAACCTAATTTTCGTCCCTTTCGTAGAAATGGACCAGCCCAAAGTGCTACGTCCTCTAAGCAAGAGGGTACTACTTCTCAAGCCAAGCCAGCTTGGAGACCAATGCAAGGCTGGAACAAGGGAAAGCAGGCCAAGAAACCTGCCACTGCTACCAAGACAGCATGAAATGTTGGCCCCCGATCCGGGACCGGATCTGGTGGGGGGCAGACTCTCTCTCTTCGCTCAGGCTTGGGCAAGAGATGTTCTGGATCCTTGGGCGCTAGAAATAGTCTCCCAAGGTTATCTTCTGGAATTCAAGGGGCTTCCCCCAAGGGGGAGGTTCCACAGGTCTCAGTTGTCTTCAGACCACATAAAAAGACAGGCATTCTTACATTGTGTAGAAGACCTGTTAAAAATGGGAGTGATTCATCCTGTTCCATTAAGAGAACAAGGGATGGGGTTCTACTCCAATCTGTTCATAGTTCCCAAAAAAGAGGGAACGTTCAGACCAATCTTGGATCTCAAGATCTTAAACAAGTTTCTCAAGGTTCCATCGTTCAAGATGGAAACCATTCGAACTATTCTTCCTTCCATCCAGGAAGGTCAATTCATGACCACAGTGGATTTAAAGGATGCGTATCTACATATTCCTATCCACAAGGAACATCATTGGTTCCTAAGGTTCGCATTCCTGGACAAGCATTACCAGTTCGTGGCGCTTCCTTTCGGATTAGCCACTGCTCCAAGGATTTTCACAAAAGTACTAGGGTCCCTTCTAGCTGTGCTAAGACCAAGGGGCATTGCTGTAGTACCTTACTTGGACGACATTCTGATTCAAGCGTCGTCCCTTCCTCAAGCAAAGGCTCACACGGACATTGTCCTGGCCTTTCTCAGATCTCACGGATGGAAAGTGAACGTGGAAAAGAGTTCTCTATCTCCGTCAACAAGGGTTCCCTTCTTGGGAACAATAATAGACTCCTTAGAAATGAGGATTTTTCTGACAGAGGCCAGAAAACCAAAACTTCTAAACTCTTGTCAAATACTTCATTCCGTTCCTCTTCCTTCCATAGCGCAGTGCATGGAAGTGATCGGTTTGATGGTAGCGGCAATGGACATAGTTCCTTTTGCGCGCATTCATCTAAGACCATTACAACTGTGCATGCTCAGTCAGTGGAATGGGGACTATACAGACTTGTCTCCGAAGATACAAGTAAATCAGAGGACCAGAGACTCACTCCGTTGGTGGCTGTCCCTGGACAACCTGTCACAAGGGATGACATTCCGCAGACCGGAGTGGGTCATCGTCACGACCGACGCCAGTCTGATGGGCTGGGGCGCGGTCTGGGGATCCCTGAAAGCTCAGGGTCTTTGGTCTCGGGAAGAATCTCTTCTACCGATAAATATTCTGGAACTGAGAGCGATATTCAATGCTCTCAAGGCTTGGCCTCAGCTAGCGAGGGCCAAGTTCATACGGTTTCAATCAGACAACATGACAACTGTTGCGTACATCAACCATCAGGGGGGAACAAGGAGTTCCCTAGCGATGGAAGAAGTGACCAAAATCATTCTATGGGCGGAGTCTCACTCCTGCCACCTGTCTGCTATCCACATCCCAGGAGTGGAAAATTGGGAAGCGGATTTTCTGAGTCGTCAGACATTGCATCCGGGGGAGTGGGAACTCCATCCGGAAATCTTTGCCCAAGTCACTCAGCTGTGGGGCATTCCAGACATGGATCTGATGGCCTCTCGTCAGAACTTCAAAGTTCCTTGCTACGGGTCCAGATCCAGGGATCCCAAGGCGGCTCTAGTGGATGCACTAGTAGCACCTTGGACCTTCAAACTAGCTTATGTGTTCCCGCCGTTTCCTCTCATTCCCAGGCTGGTAGCCAGGATCAATCAGGAGAGGGCGTCGGTGATCTTGATAGCTCCTGCGTGGCCACGCAGGACTTGGTATGCAGATCTGGTGAATATGTCATCGGCTCCACCTTGGAAGCTACCTTTGAGACGAGACCTTCTTCTTCAGGGTCCGTTCGAACATCCGAATCTGGTTTCACTCCAGCTGACTGCTTGGAGATTGAACGCTTGATCTTATCGAAGCGAGGGTTCTCAGATTCTGTTATCGATACTCTTGTTCAGGCCAGAAAGCCTGTAACTAGAAAGATTTACCACAAAATTTGGAAAAAATATATCTGTTGGTGTGAATCTAAAGGATTCCCTTGGGACAAGGTTAAGATTCCTAAGATTCTATCCTTCCTTCAAGAAGGACTGGAAAAAGGATTATCTGCTAGTTCCCTGAAGGGACAGATTTCTGCCTTGTCTGTGTTACTTCACAAAAAGCTGGCAGCTGTGCCAGATGTTCAAGCCTTTGTTCAGGCTCTGGTTAGAATTAAGCCTGTTTACAAACCTTTGACTCCTCCTTGGAGTCTCAACTTAGTTCTTTCAGTTCTTCAGGGGGTTCCGTTTGAACCCTTACATTCCGTTGATATTAAGTTATTATCTTGGAAAGTTTTGTTTTTAGTTGCAATTTCTTCTGCTAGAAGAGTTTCAGAATTATCTGCTCTGCAGTGTTCTCCTCCTTATCTGGTGTTCCATGCAGATAAGGTGGTTTTACGTACTAAATCTGGTTTTCTTCCAAAAGTTGTTTCTAACAAAAACATTAACCAGGAGATTATCGTACCTTCTCTGTGTCCGAAACCAGTTTCAAAGAAGGAACGTTTGTTGCACAATTTGGATGTTGTTCGCGCTCTAAAATTCTATTTAGATGCTACAAAGGATTTTAGACAAACATCTTCCTTGTTTGTTGTTTATTCCGGTAAAAGGAGAGGTCAAAAAGCAACTTCTACCTCTCTCTCTTTTTGGATTAAAAGCATCATCAGATTGGCTTACGAGACTGCCGGACGGCAGCCTCCCGAAAGAATCACGGCTCATTCCACTAGGGCTGTGGCTTCCACATGGGCCTTCAAGAACGAGGCTTCTGTTGATCAGATATGTAGGGCAGCGACTTGGTCTTCACTGCACACTTTTACCAAATTTTACAAGTTTGATACTTTTGCTTCTTCTGAGGCTATTTTTGGGAGAAAGGTTTTGCAAGCCGTGGTGCCTTCCATTTAGGTGACCTGATTTGCTCCCTCCCTTCATCCGTGTCCTAAAGCTTTGGTATTGGTTCCCACAAGTAAGGATGACGCCGTGGACCGGACACACCTATGTTGGAGAAAACAGAATTTATGTTTACCTGATAAATTACTTTCTCCAACGGTGTGTCCGGTCCACGGCCCGCCCTGGTTTTTTTAATCAGGTCTGATAATTTATTTTCTTTAACTACAGTCACCACGGTACCATATGGTTTCTCCTATGCAAATATTCCTCCTTAACGTCGGTCGAATGACTGGGGTAGGCGGAGCCTAGGAGGGATCATGTGACCAGCTTTGCTGGGCTCTTTGCCATTTCCTGTTGGGGAAGAGAATATCCCACAAGTAAGGATGACGCCGTGGACCGGACACACCGTTGGAGAAAGTAATTTATCAGGTAAACATAAATTCTGTTTTTTGTTAAAAAAAAATATTTTCAGACTTTGCCATGTCTTGTAATTACTTTCCCTTTTTTTAAGGGACATTGTATTGTAAAAAAGTTTTCCCCTTAGTGTGTTTCCAATGACTTGTAGTTAGAGTATAAAATGAATGGGAAAATGCTCCTTCATTTTTTGTATGTGAAATGGCTGCATTTGCTCACTGAAAACACAACCCTTTTAAATGGGATGAGCTTGCAGAAAGAAAACCTCCTTATCGGTCTATACATAAAGGCTAATATTTGGTAAGAGCAGTTGAAAATAGACATTTAAGTATTTGTCACTCCAAACCCCACTGGGTGGGTGCTGATTTTTGTCTACTAATATTGGGGTAAAAGCTAGCAGTGGGTGGCGCGTTCCGCAGCTCCCAGCAGAGTTTCAACCTTGTCTACATTCTAGAAAGATTCCATGGTGGCAAAAAGAAAGGAAAAAATAAAAATAATTTCCCTTAGCTATAGTGAATTTGTTCCAGCTGTAAAGTATAGGTGACTAGCTTGCCCCATTCTAATGAGAATGGGATTTGGGATTTTCTCCAGTGTCTTGGAATTAATTTCTTTGCATAACTGACCTACAAAGCAAAATGCTGCTGCCCGCAGCCATATCCGGCATTTGTTTTGTAATAAATGCTGAATTCCGATTGTATGCAAAAACCTACTAAATACATTTCATGCACCCCCTTCTTATTATGGGTGTTACCATTTTGGAAAATAAACAAAAAAAGACAACCCCTCTAAGTGTAATATGTAGAGTAAAAACAAAATATTTATTATGATTCACAAATACACACTCACAAAAGTTGACCTCAAACAGTATGAGGTATGTCAAAGGCACCGGGGAACCATAAAGGTCTCTCAAAGATAAGACAGCAGAGTTCCAATTGCACTACTCATGAAATCCAGCCTGTGGCCCAGCCCTTTGAAAGTCCCCAAACACGGAAATAGGTGTATAACTTGTCAATTCACAGTCACACGATAAAAATATTGTCACTCAAAACTATCCTGAACAGCAGTTCCACAAGCGTTAAGCCGCAACTCGTGGACGCTGGGCGTGATGACGTAAAGACGGTGGACGTGGCCTTACGCGTTTTGTGGGGATTCCCCCTACTTAGTCAGAGGATACCATTTCTCCAACATAGGTGTGTCCGGTCCACGGCGTCATCCTTACTTGTGGGATATTCTCTTCCCCAACAGGAAATGGCAAAGAGCCCAGCAAAGCTGGTCACATGATCCCTCCTAGGCTCCGCCTTCCCCAGTCATTCTCTTTGCCGTTGCACAGGCAACATCTCCACGGAGATGGCTCAGAGTTTTTTGGTGTTTAAATGTAGTTTTTATTCTTCAATCAAGAGTTTGTTATTTTAAAATAGTGCTGGTATGTACTATTTACTCTGAAACAGAAAAGAGATGAAGATTTCTGTTTGTAAGAGGAAAATGATTTTAGCAACAGTTACTAAAATCGATGGCTGTTTCCACACAGGACTGTTGAGAGGAATTAACTTCAGTTGGGGGAAACAGTGAGCAGACTTTGGCTGCTTGAGGTATGACACATTTCTAACAAGACTTGGTAATGCTGGAAGCTGTCATTTTTCCCTATGGGATCCGGTAAGCCATTTTCTGAATTTTCAATATAAGAATAAGGGCTTCACAAGGGCTTTAAAGACTGGTAGACATTTTTCTGGGCCAAAACGATTACTTTATAAACATATTTAATGGTTTACAACTTTGGAGAGTTATTTTAATCTTGGGAATCCTGTTAAAAAACGGCAGGCACTGTATTGGACACCTTTTTCACTGGGGGCCTTCTCTAGTCATAGGCAGAGCCTCATTTTCGCGCCACTAATGCGCAGTTGTTTTTGAGAAGCAAGACATGCAGATGCATGTGTGAGGAGCTCAGATCCACTGAAAAAGCTTATTGAAGGCGTCATTTGGTATCGTATTCCCCTCTGGGCTTGGTTGGGTCTCAGCAAAGCAGATACCAGGGACTGTATAGGGGTTAAATGTAAAAACGGCTCTGGTTCCGTTATTTTAAGAGTTAAAGCTTTCAAATTTGGTGTGCAATACTTTTAAGGCTTTATGACACTGTGGTGAAATTTTGGTGAATTTTGAACAATTCCTTCATACTTTTGCGTATATTCAGTAAAAAAGTGTGTTCAGTTTAAAATTTAAAGAGACAGTAACGGTTTTATTTTAAAAACGTTTTTTGTGCTTTGCTATCAAGTTTATGCCTATTAACATGTCTGAACTATCAGATAGACGATGTTCTGTATGTTCGGAAGCCAAGGTTCCTCTCCATTAAATATATGTGATGAATGTGACAAACAAAGTAGGGACAATGATGCCACTGATAATAATGTTGCCCAAAATGATTCCTTAAGTGAGGGGAGTAAGCATGGTACTGCATCATCTCCTTCTATGTCTACACCAGTCTTGCCCACTCAGGAGGCCCCTAGTGCATCTAGTGCGCTAATCCTCCTTACTATGCAACAATTAACGGCTGTAATGGATAATTCTATTAAAAACATTTTAGCCAAAATGCCCACTTATCAGCGAAAGCGCGACTGCTCTGTTTTAGATACTGAAGAGCATGAGGACGCTGATGATAATGGTTCTGACATGCCCTTACACCAGTCTGAAGGGGCTAGGGAGGTTTTGTCTGAGGGAGAAATTTCAGATTCAGGAAAAATTTCTCAACAAGCTGAACCTGACGTTATTACATTCAAATTTAAATTGGAACATCTCCGCGCTCTGCTTAAGGAGGTGTTATCTACTCTGGATGATTGTGACAATTTGGTCATTCCAGAGAAATTATGTAAGATGGACAGGTTCCTAGAGGTCCCGGTGCCTCCCGAAGCTTTTCCTATACCCAAGCGGGTGGCGGACATTGTAAATAAAGAATGGGAAAGGCCCGGCATACCTTTTGTCCCTCCCCCTATATTTAAGAAATTATTTCCTATGGTCGACCCCAGGAAGGACTTATGGC
Source organism: Bombina bombina (assembly GCF_027579735.1). Classification (NCBI taxonomy): domain Eukaryota; kingdom Metazoa; phylum Chordata; class Amphibia; order Anura; family Bombinatoridae; genus Bombina; species Bombina bombina. The sequence goes on from NC_069500.1 coordinate 1,202,222,895, forward strand.
AGACAGTCCCCAAGGTCGAGGGGGCGGTTTCTACTCTAAACAAACGCACCACTATCCCTATAGAAGATAGTTGTGCTTTCAAAGATCCTATGGATAAAAAATTAGAGGGTTTGCTTAAAAAGATGTTTGTTCAGCAAGGTTACCTTCTACAACCAATTTCATGCATTGTTCCTGTCACTACAGCAGCGTGTTTCTGGTTCGAGGAACTAGAAAAGTCGCTCAATAAAGCATCTTCTTATGAGGAGGTTATGGACAGAGTTCAAGCACTTAAGTTGGCTAACTCTTTTACCTTAGACGCCACTTTGCAATTAGCTAGATTAGCAGCGAAAAATTCAGGTTTTGCTATTGTGGCGCGCAGAGCGCTTTGGCTGAAGTCTTGGTCAGCGGATGTGTCCTCCAAGAACAGATTGCTTAACATCCCTTTCAAGGGGAAAACGCTGTTTGGCCCTGACTTGAAAGAGATTATTTCAGACATCACTGGGGGAAAGGGCCACGCCCTTCCTCAGGATAGGTCTTTTAAGGCTAAAAATAAAACGAATTTTCGTCCCTTTCGCAGAAACGGACCAGCCTCAAATTCTACATCCTCTAAGCAAGAGGGTAATTCTTCTCAAACCAAGCCAGCCTGGAGACCGATGCAAGGCTGGAACAAAGGTAAGCAGGCCAAGAAGCCCGCTACCGCTACCAAGACAGCATGAGATGCTGGCCCCCGATCCGGGACCGGATCTGGTGGGGGGCAGACTCTCTCTCTTCGCTCAGGCTTGGGCAAGAGATGTTCAGGATCCTTGGGCGCTAGAAATAGTTTCTCAAGGTTATCTCCTGGAATTCAAGGAACTACCCCCAAGGGGAAGGTTCCACAGGTCTCAATTGTCTTCAGACCAAATATAAAGACAGGCATTCTTACATTGTGTAGAAGACCTGTTAAAAATGGGAGTGATTCATCCTGTTCCATTAGGAGAACAAGGGATGGGGTTTTACTCCAATCTGTTCATAGTTCCCAAAAAAGAGGGAACATTCAGGCCAATTTTGGAACTCAAGATCCTAAACAAATTTCTCAAGGTTCCATCGTTCAAGATGGAAACCATTCGGACAATTCTTCCTACCATCCAGGAAGGTCAATTCATGACCACGGTGGATTTAAAGGATGCGTACCTACATATTCCTATCCACAAGGAACATCATCGGTTCCTAAGATTCGCCTTTCTGGACAAGCATTACCAGTTTGTGGCACTTCCATTCGGACTAGCCACTGCTCCAAGATTTTTCACAAAGGTACTAGGGTCCCTTCTAGCGGTGCTAAGGCCAAGGGGCATTGCAGTAGTACCCTACTTGGACGACATACTGATTCAAGCGTCGTCTCTGCCACAAGCAAAGGCTCATACGGACATTGTCCTAGCCTTTCTCAGATCTCACGGGTGGAAAGTGAACGTAGAAAAAAGTTATCTATTCCCGTCAACAAGAGTTCCCTTCTTGGGAACAATAATAGACTCCTTAGAAATGAAGATTTTTCTGACAGAAGCCAGAAAATCAAAACTTCTAAGTTCTTGTCAAGTACTTCATTCTGTTCTTCTTCCTTCCATAGCGCAGTGCATGGAAGTAATAGGTTTGATGGTTGCGGCAATGGACATAGTTCCTTTTGCGCGAATTCATCTAAGACCATTACAACTGTGCATGCTCAAACAGTGGAATGGGGATTATACAGATTTGTCCCCGACGATCCAAGTAGATCAGAGGACCAGAGATTCACTCCGTTGGTGGCTGACCCTGGACAACCTGTCCCAAGGGATGAGCTTCAGAAGACCAGAGTGGGTCATTGTAACGACCGACGCCAGCCTGGTGGGCTGGGGCGCGGTCTGGAAACACCTGAAAGCTCAGGGTCTATGGTCTCGGGAAGAATCTCTTCTCCCGATAAACATTCTGGAACTGAGAGCGATATTCAATGCTCTCAAGGCTTGGCCTCAACTAGCAAAGGCCAAATTCATAAGGTTTCAATCAGACAACATGACGACTGTGGCATATATCAACCATCAGGGGGGAACAAGGAGTTCCCTGGCGATGGAAGAAGTGACCAAAGTAATTCAATGGGCGGAGATTCACTCCTGCCACTTGTCTGCAATCCACATCCCAGGAGTGGAAAATTGGGAAGCGGATTTTCTGAGTCGTCAGACATTTCATCCGGGGGAGTGGGAACTCCATCCGGAAATTTTTGCCCAAATAACTCAATTATGGGGCATTCCAGACATGGATCTGATGGCGTCTCGTCAGAACTTCAAGGTTCCTTGCTACGGGTCCAGATCCAGGGATCCCAAGGCAACTCTAGTAGATGCACTAGTAGCGCCCTGGACCTTCAACCTAGCTTATGTGTTCCCACCGTTTCCTCTCATTCCCAGGCTGGTAGCCAGGATCAATCAAGAGAGGGCTTCGGTGATCTTGATAGCTCCTGCGTGGCCACGCAGAACTTGGTATGCAGACCTGGTGAATATGTCATCGGCTCCACCATGGAAGCTACCTTTGAGACGGGACCTTCTTGTTCAAGGTCCGTTCGAACATCCGAATCTGGCATCACTCCAACTGACTGCTTGGAGATTGAACGCTTGATTTTATCAAAGCGTGGGTTCTCAGATTCTGTCATTGATACTCTTATTCAGGCTAGAAAGCCTGTAACTAGAAAAATTTACCATAAAGTATGGAAGACATATATCTGTTGGTGTGAATCGAAAGGATTCCCATGGAACAGGGTAAAAATTCCTAAGATTCTATCCTTTCTACAAGAGGGTTTGGAGAAAGGATTATCTGCAAGTTCTTTGAAGGGACAGATTTCTGCTTTATCTGTTTTACTTCACAAGAAGCTGGCGGCTGTGCCAGATGTTCAGGCTTTTGTTCAGGCTCTGGTTAGAATCAAGCCTGTTTACAAACCTTTGACTCCTCCTTGGAGTCTCAATTTAGTTCTTTCAGTTCTTCAAGTGGTTCCGTTCGAACCCTTACATTCCGTAGATATTAAGTTATTATCTTGGAAAGTTTTGTTTTTGGTTGCAATTTCTTCTGCTAGAAGAGTTTCAGAGTTATCTGCTCTGCAGTGTTCTCCTCCTTATCTGGTGTTCCATGCAGATAAGGTGGTTTTGCGTACTAAACCTGGTTTTCTTCCGAAAGTTGTTTATAACAAAAATATTAACCAGGAGATAGTTGTGCCTTCTTTGTGTCCGAATCCAGTTTCAAAGAAGGAACGTTTGTTGCACAATTTGGATGTAGTTCGTGCTCTAAAATTCTATTTAGAGGCTACAAAGGATTTCAGACAAACATCTTCCTTGTTTGTTGTTTATTCTGGTAAAAGGAGAGGTCAAAAAGCAACTGCTACCTCTCTCTCTTTTTGGCTTAAAAGCATCATCAGATTGGCTTATGAGACTGCCGGACGGCAGCCTCCTGAAAGAATCACAGCTCATTCCACTAGGGCTGTGGCTTCCACATGGGCCTTCAAGAACGAGGCTTCTGTTGATCAGATATGTAAGGCAGCGACTTGGTCTTCACTGCACACTTTTACCAAATTTTACAAATTTGATACTTTTGCTTCTTCTGAGGCTATTTTTGGGAGAAAGGTTTTGCAAACCGTGGTGCCTTCCATATAGGTGACCTGATTTGCTCCCTCCCATCATCCGTGTCCTAAAGCTTTGGTATTGGTTCCCACAAGTAAGGATGACGCCGTGGACCGGACACACCTATGTTGGAGAAAACAAAATTTATGTTTACCTGATAAATTACTTTCTCCAACGGTGTGTCCGGTCCACGGCCCGCCCTGGTTTTTTAATCAGGTCTGATGATTTATTTTCTCTAACTACAGTCACCACGGTATCATATGATTTCTCCTATGCAAATATTCCTCCTTTACGTCGGTCGAATGACTGGGGAAGGCGGAGCCTAGGAGGGATCATGTGACCAGCTTTGCTGGGCTCTTTGCCATTTCCTGTTGGGGAAGAGAATATCCCACAAGTAAGGATGACGCCGTGGACCGGACACACCGTTGGAGAAAGTAATTTATCAGGTAAACATAAATTCTGTTTTTGGAAGTTAGGTTACACTGCATGTATCTGAAAGAGCTGCTGCCCCCATGACTAGAGGGGATAGGGAATAACCATAGTACTATGCTTTTACAACCTATTTAGTGTTTACTGTCCATTTTTAAAGGTCATTCTAGACAAAAAAAGTCATGCTTTATTTTGTTAGAACATGTCATTTTAATACTATCAACCCTACACTACTGTGCGTTTAACCTCGCAAATGGTTTACACATGCGGTAAGTGCTGGTCTCAAACAGAATCTGCTGCAAAGTGGATCAGTGGCAGGTTCCGCTTAGGACGAGAAGCCCTTCTACTGTGTGCTTAATACCTTTGCAGGTTAACGTAGGGATGATGGTCTTAAAATGATATTTTTTAACAAATAAGTGTCATGATGGCCCTTTGTGCAAGATGAGCTTGCTGTGCAGGAGGTTGTACAAAGTAAATGAGACGGTAAATTGCATGAGGCTTGACAATCTGAGCTGCAAAATCATATGTGGCATACATTTATAAAATTCCTCAATGTGAAAATCTATAAATGAGTGGATAGTCTAGTTTTTCAGTTATGTAAGCATAGAAATTGTCTTCTGTAAATCATTTGATTATAAAATAATCTAATATGTACCACAGGACAGTCATCACTTGTCTGTATTTTACAGTATAAAGTCACTTTCCTTTCTTGTACTTATCTTTAGTAGTTTTTTTATTTATTTTTTGGAATGTTTATACCTTAAACTATAAAAGCAAATACATTATGTGTTTGAGCATATAAATTGTGCATTGTTGACACTAGTTTACTATGTGATGCTTGCGGCTCCTGAGTAGGACTTACAGGTGGTGTTTAGTGTACCCCTGTAAGGGTGTTAAGTGTCAAAAATGACATTGTCATGAAGCAGAGCATGTTGTTTTTGCATTTAAAAAGAAACAGGCTTGTATGTAGTCGAGCTATTATCAGTAGTATAGAAGTAGATCTCTAACCTTGTTGATCTCTGAAGCTTATCGCTAATGTTATAAAGATAACCATTGTGGAGTTGTCTGACAGAACCCAGATCTCCATCTTTGGTAAAATTAACTTTGGATAATGCACTTAATTACATCAAAGTGTTTTTCCCAAAGATGAATGGGAATTAGGTCTGTGTTTTCATTTAAGGGTGGCCTAAAACCATTTTTGCCAAACCATTTTGTTTAAAAGCACACTTAAAGTTCTCTCCATTAGCTGCATTGGCCTCTGGTCATTTCAGGGTTATTTCATGCATCTTTGTTCTCAGGGCTTTATTATACAGATCGGCTAAGCCTTTATTTACTTTTAAACTAATCCTAGTTAAATGATTTGTTTGCAATCTCTGCCTTATATTGGTTAAAAAGACAAATTGACCATTTTATGAAATTGCTTTGCATTGTGCTGGGTGTGTGCTTATGACAATGTAACCTAAAAACCTAGAATGATGTAGGATGTCCTTCTCTGAAGTGCACCCAGACCATTCTCCATAGGTCTTCAGTGAGCATAGAAAACATTGGTTCACAGTTTTTTTGTTTTTTAAAGCTGACATTTTAATATAAAGTATGTTAAGTAAAGGTTTATTTGTATTGAGAACTGATAGCCGAGTCATGGAATATTTTGGAATCTTTGCGCCCTCTGCTTTGATATGGACACCTCAGCTGAGAGCATTCACATGGGTTTGAAAGATCTAGGTCTAAGTCATGGCTTTAAGAATTTGCTTTCCAGCTCCTATCTTTGCAGTTTATTTCTTGCATTTCCTTACATCTGTGCAGTCCAGTAGTACGGAGCACCTTTAGCTGCTTCACCTCCCCAAGGGTTTGTAATGTTAGTGGTTTGTCTGGACTTGCAACAAAATCAGTTTAATGGGCAGAGCTTATTTACAGACGAGGATAATTGAAGATGATAAACCTTAAGTGTTTTCAGATGCTTTGATCATCCCCTCCCTCATTCTATTTCTACTAATGACGTTTCCTGGGAGCATGTAAATAGCTTGTTTTGTGCCATAGAACACGGCACTCCTGTAACTTACAGTAGATAACGAATGTTCTGTCCTTGGAGCTGTGTATATTGGTTCTGTATATTTAAAAGGAACAGTAGCTTCTTTTTTTTTATGCCATGGATTTAAAAAACAGTCTCTAGACATTTTCTGCTTTTCTACATGGAAAATATGATCATGTCGTCTATTTGTGCATGTTGTTCTGTTGTATAAGCCTATCCTTGCAACCCTTCTGCAGTCTTACTGAGGCTTTCCTGTACCGCTCAGCAGACTGTACTGTTGTCCTTTCTGATTGGCTGATAAATGGCTGGAGCCATGAACTCCCCGGGCTGTTGAACGAGAGACTGTATAAAATAAAAATGTAATATAAATATGTAAAGAGATTTTGTAATATTTATAACATGCTCTATTAAATAGACAATGTAATGTATCTGATGCATATTACTGCAAGGGACAATATTTCATCCTGAGCATTACTGTGCGGCAGGTATTTAATTTAATTGCTTACCATATTGGCCAATATATTTTAGTTTGTGTTAAAAAGCCAGCATTACCTTAAATTTGTTTACATAATTAAATTGTTCACAATTGCTTCCACAAATTTAACAATAGTTTATTTTGCATCACAATGGGGTATATATTTAGTGCTTTTGTAACCTCTAGTCCATTTCTATGGTAGTCTGGGGAACTCATTCACTAAAGAATGGTAAGGCTGTGTGAAACACATAGGAACTGGAGGCTTACAGAATCTAGCCCAATTTATTGTCAACTATTTGCAGTGTAGTAGAGAACCAAACATACATCCATTGTCGCACAAAAGAAAGTAATCTGTGTTAAAGGCTTACACATGTTGTGCCCCATTTATTATACTGTGGGCACTTATGCAGCCCTAATTCTGCTCTTGTGCAATCAGTTGCACAAGAGCAGGACTTGTTAATCATCCTGGGATGTTTAAAAGGGACAGTAAACTGTGACATAACAAGACATTTGTTATTTTATAGCAACACCTAAGCCAAATATTTTTAAAATATTGACATTCTTTTTACTGCAATTATTTTTCAATAGCTAAACTCTACCATTTGCCTTATTTGGAGAAGCCAATTTGGGCTTTAGTCCAAAGATGGCACAGCTAGCCACTGTCAGAGTTAGTATAAAATGAATTGTTTTGCAGTTATCTGATGAATCCAGTCAGGGACAGATATGTACCAGACTTAGTATTAGAAGTCAGCAGGGTGCATTTCAAGTTCTTATAACATGAAAAGGGTGCAAAGTAAATACTGCCTGTTGTAAATTCGTTCCATTACACATAACTAAACATTTTATATAAAATCTCAAGGCGTTTAACATCCCTTTTATGGGACATTAAATGGTAAATACATGTTAGACAATGATGTATTCAAAGGAAATATTTACCTTTTGTAAAAATACATCTACGTAATTATTCAATAATCTGTTATTTAAAGAACCATTAAATGCAGAAGAATTGCAAAATCAACAAGTGCATAATAAAGACCAGTCAATATCATTTACTCTGAATTCTTAATCCGTAGATTTTTTTTTATTTTTTTTTCTGGCGTATTTCAAATAACTTCAATTTGCTGGCCACATATATCATGTGACAGCCATCATCCAACCACAGACTCATACGTACACACTGAAACTGCTATCAGTATCTATTAAGAAGGCATAACCACACTGCATTAAAAAAAAAACTTGCTTAAAAGGGCATTCTAGTGTTCTGCATATTTCGACATGAACCAGGATTTGTAGAGAAGTGTCTGTACTGTAGTACTTGATTTGAAAAACAGGGAGAAATGAATGAATGTCACAAATTGTTGAATGTTGATTACCCCTATGACAATCCTGATGGTTTGTTTCCCTAGGTTTGTGGTGCTGCAAAGACTAAACAATGTAATTTAAACCTTAGATCTAGTTGATTAATGATATTATATTGTAGGGGATACTACATATGTATTTAGAGAGTATGCTGAATAATCACAGTTCATTAATCTTAGTAGCTATAGTTCATGTTCTGTCCTAAGCAACTAATATAATCATTGTATCTGTGCTTATAAATGTTAGTTTTGCTCTGTATAGTAAACCTTTTTTCTTAAAGGGACAGTAAAGTCAAAATTAAACTTTCATGATTAGGATAGAGCGTGCAGTTGTAAATAACTTTCCAATTTACTTCTGTTATCAAATTTGCTTTGTTCTCTTGGTATGTTTTATTGAAGAGTGATAGGCTCATAAGAGCTCAAGCGAAAAAGGTGTGTATGTGCGCTATAGAAGCTAAGGGGTTAATGTTTATATAGTTAAAATTTCTGATTAAATTACAAAAAAAGAACTATATTGTTGCAATGTGGTAGATGCAATATCTTTGAATCAATAAAAAACTGAGTTATATAAAATTGACTTATATAAAATTTGTCAATATTAATTGTTATCCAAAGTCGCCATGTAGTCGACAGAAAATGTTTCTTTTTATTGAAATCACTTATTTATTAAACATATACACTTCTACATTTAAAATAGTGCGATATAAACAATTCTACAGGTGAGTGATATATCAACTAGCTGCTTGTACCAAAATTTGCACAAATATTTTTATATATATATATATATATATATATATATATATATATATATATATATATATATATATATATATATATATATATATATATATATAACTTCAGACCAAACAAATTAAAACATATATTCTAAAATATAAGCGGTCATATAATTGAACACTCTGAAAAAATTCGAAAAAACTATTAGTAAAAAATTCTTAGTGAAAAATATCCACCTTAAAATGAATATATACTGATGTCCTCAATGTGAAAGTTAATGAGTTACCACCTTATGTCTCACAAATTGCACATCGTTGTTGCTTTAATATAACACTTTGGAAGACCGACTTTTTATTGTACGGTTTGTATACCGTTCTTATTGTGTAAACCTCTTGGCTGTTTATAAATGTGGTGGAAGTTTATTCCAAAGGTTGGCATATACAATTTTTCCGGAATTATTGCCGGTTTCTATGAAATGTGTGTCTAATAACCCAGTCTCTTTAGCATCTCTTATACACTTGGATTGATGTTCAAACAGGGACTTGTCTTAGATAACTGTTCCAACAAAGTACCACACTGGGGTGGGCTAATACACCACTTAGTGCCTACCTTACTCCAGTCATGGAAACTAGCAGTTCTCTCAGCCGGGCACAAGTGTCTCTATAGCTCCGCACCATTGGTACTTCCGGGTTGGTGACATAATTGGCTGTGTGTACTACTATGAAGAATAGTTTTGTGAAGATTACTCTGCGCATAGTTTGTAGATTTCTTCTTAAAGAAAGAGTCCCTTTTTAAGCCGTCTCAATACTTTGAGTGGATTAAACAAATTACATGTTAGCAAACATGAATAGCACCATCAATGCGTTTTGCCATTTTACACAGCTTTATCAAGATGGTTAGAGGCTATTGGCGGTGTCCTTATAAACATATGCCTTATAGGTGATTGGTAAGCCAATTTGGCTTCATATCTGATGTTTTTTTCTTAAGGTGGATTTTAGTGAAGGTGGATTATTCTAATTGGGACATGTATGTATAAATTCAACAGAAAAAAAAAGAATATAGAAAAGGCAGAGGAAATTTTTAGTTATTAAAGAAACATTCTATATTTTATTGAAATTTATTCTACTATATATATATCTGATTGTGGGTAAACTTGTCAAAAATTATATACCATGATTGGAGTTAAATAGACATTGACAATATTGCCCACAATCACACACATACATTTATATATTTCTCATTTACATCTTATATGGTTATCATTTGTTTGCTAATGTTGAATGTAAATTTTGATCATTACAATTCATATCTTCAAAGAAAGTTACTAAACCATCTTCACTGCCTTTCCAAACGATCAGGATATCATCTATATATCGTTTGAGCAGCACGAGGTTTGCACCCAGCCTATGCTCCTGGATAAATTGATGTTCCCATTTTACCATGAATAAATTAGCATAGCTAGGTGCAAACCTCGTGCCCGTTGTGGTCCCTTGGACCTGTAAATACAGATTGTCATTAAATGCAAATATATTATTGGTCAAAATAAAATTAATGCACTCTAAAATAAATTGTGTTCTCACTCTTTAGAAACCAATTTACTGCATTAATGCCTTTCTCATGTTGAATGCTCGTGTAGAGGGAGCTGACATCGCTAGTGGCTAATATGTAGTTATCATGCCACTTAAGATCTTGGAGTATATTCAGAACATCAGTTGTATCTTTTAGATAAGAGGGTAGTTGTTGCACATATCTCTGTAATTGTCTGTCTATGTATTGTGACAAGTTGGAACATACAGATGATATCCCTGATATTATGGGGCGTCCAGGTGGATCTATCATATTTTTGTGGATTTTAGGTAAGAAATAAAACATCACCATTTTAGGAAATGTTTGATATATATAATCAAATTCTTTTGTGTTTATTAATCTCTCGTCCTTTGCCCTTTTTAGAATAGTGTATGACTTCGTATTTATATTTTTTATAGGATTTAGTTTCAATTTTTTATAAGTTTCAGTATCATATAAAAGATGATTGGCTTCAGCTACATATTTTATTGTATCCATAACAACTAACCCACCTCCCTTGTCCGCCGGTTTGATAGTTATATCTTTGTCTCTTTGTAATTTAACTAGAATATCTCTTTATATATCATAAGAGCTCAGGAGTGTGCACGTGTCTTTAGCATTCTATGGCAGCAGTGTTTTGCAACATTGTATAACAAAGCTACAAATAATTTTGCAAAACACTGCTGCCATAGAGTACATTGTTAGATTACATGTAAGACTAGGTATAAATCAATTATTTAACCCAGTATCTCCAAAGAAAGGCTTAAGATCATATCTCCATAGAGTACTAGATTAAGGCACTGAGGGGTAGAATATTAAATTATGCTGATAAAATTTTTATAGGGAAACCTTTAGTCACTAGGATGTAGAGCATGAAACTGGAAATTGAGCCAATTGAAAGTTGTTACCCAGAAAAGTAATACCATATATACAATCCGTATTATATCTGATCAGTTATGGAATTAACCATATTTATATAAAATATGCCATAAGCTAGAGGGTAGTCCAATTGTGGCAGATCTGAGTCTACTAATCACATTTGCATATATATTCCAAATTGTATAGTACCTAGTATGTTAGGTAGAAACAGCTCAACGAGAATTGTAGACTTTTATATAATTGATGTAAAGATACCATAATTGTATGTAAAAAAACAATTGAGTAACTGTTGGTACTTATAAAGTGTATACATGTGGTTCATATATCTATAAGACATCTTGTTGACTATAGTAGCACATTATAGATAGGCAGATTAATAATGAAAATAGCTTCTAATATTCTTCCTTAAGCACTCTGTCACTGACATCCATTGAAACTGAATTAGTCTGCAGCCAAATAATGTGGAGATATAGATATCAGATTTCAGGGTCTTCATTTGCTAGCTGCTATTAGTTAAGGGCATGCCAAGAACAAACAAACTTTTCAATCAAATAAACACATCAACTTATAAAAGCTGTAGCTCTAAAGAAACATTAACCTAGTCAACCTACACCAGAGCGGGAGGTTAAAAAGTTAGGTATCGAGCCCCAGTCCCAAATCATGTAGGATCTCGATCGTGTGGCTCAGGTGTATGATAATGGTGGCACTTCCACTCGAAGGCTTCCGCAGTTGTCTTCGGTATAGTCAGCTGCAAGGGGCTTAGGTAAAGAGAAAGTAGCTCAGATCTCTGCATCTCACCAGCACACTGTTGCATTAGGACCAGGAGAATCCCTGCTGGTGGCGATAGAGTAACACATATCTCTAGATCTGGAAGTAAGCTCCAGGCTAGTAGATGGGTTCTTCTCCATCTGCAATTCTGATTGTGCTTTCTGTCTTAATAGCTTGTCCGAAGAGTTTTCCTCAGCTGAAGCAGCATCTCCAAGCCTTTCCACAGATCGCCTCTGTTTATCCTTAACCGTATCTTTGTTTTGGGGGGGGCACTGCTAATTCTGTAAAGCACACTTGTGTACTATCACCTCCATAACTCTATATTCTTTACCGGATTTTCTCCGGTCATAGCATGGCGGTTACCACTTTGCAATGCAAGTGCACGTAGACTATCCCATTCAGTATACCACGTATGTGAAAGCCTTGTATAGTGCTCATCTAGCAGGCAGGTCACAGCTCCAAGTAACAAATTAGTACTAGACTCCATCTGTTGCTTTATGAGTGCCAATGTAATAAAGATGTGACTTAAGCCCCTCTCATACGTGTCTTGAGTACAGCTCTAATGGCATCACCCCAATTAGATTTTTGATCATTGGATGTCTACCTTGTAACCCAGTTTCCTGGGGGGGGTATAGCGCGGCAGCCCTGGCCACGCAGATGATCGGCCTTGCAGAAGATGGCAATCACTTTGCAGAGGATCACTTTGCGGCTCAGCTAAAGAGCATAGTCGGTCAGTAATCTCGATGTGGAACTGAACTTAAAGTCTCTTCAGGCTATTGTAAAGCATAGATTTATTGTATTTTAGAGAAATATCTTGAAATAAAGTGTTTTTTTAAGACGATTGAAGCAAGGAGCTCCACTTAGATGCTTCCTGCTGCTTCAGCTATAGGCTCCCCCCCGAATCATACATTTTTAATTTTGACATGACTGTTCCTTTAAAACTGCTACAGATGCAGAGCTGATTTTTCAGTTTAGTCTTTCGTTCATAGGTCAATAGCACTTGCTGATTTTTTTACCCTGTGTTTTCCTTACCTCCCTTAAAGGGACACATGATACACATTTTTTCTTTGCATAAATGTTTTGTAGATGATCTATTTATATAGCCCATAAAGTTTTTTTTTGTTTGTTTGTTTTTTAATAAAATGTATAGTTTTGCTTATTTTTAAATAACATTGCTCTGATTTTCAGACTCCTAACCAAGCCCCAAAGTTTTATGAGAATACCGTCGGCTACCTTCTCCAGCTTGCTCCTGTTTGTGTAAAAGGTCTTTTCATATGCAAAAGAATGGGGAGGGGGGAGGGTCTTATTTCCCACGTGCAGTGGGCTTTGCAGCTACCTTTTCAACAGAGCTAAACTGAGAGCTTCTAAGTACGTTTTTAAACAGTTTTATACTGGATTTTTATATCGGTATCTGTGCATCGTATTCTTTATAGTAGTGTCTATTACATGCAGTTTTATGAAAATTGATGTATACTGTCCCTTTATACACTAGATTTTTCTTTGCATAAATGTTTTGTAGATGATCTATTTATATAGCCTTTACAGCTTTTAAAAAAAAAAAAAGTTTAGTTTTGCTTATTTTTAAATAAAATTGCGCTGATTTTCAGACTCCTAACCAAGCCCCAAAGTTTTAGGAGAATTCTGATGTATACCTACTCCAGCTTGCTTCTGTTTGTGTAAAGAGTCTTTTCATATGAAGGGGGAGGGGAGCTGCTATTTCCCACTTGCAGTGGGTGTTTTTTTTTTTTTAAATGGCTCTATACTGGATTTTTAGATCAGTATATGTGCATACTATTCTTTATAGTAGTGTCTATTAGATGCATTTATATGAAAATTGGTGTATACTGTCCCTTTAGTAAGCCATTGATCTGATGCACTCATGTTGTATTAGTTTAATCATCTGTAAATCAAGTGTGTATTAAAGGGTAAGGATATGAATTATTATATTTATGATTTTTGTGTTTTCCCTTTTTTCCCCATCTTCTGCAGTATCTGCCTCAAGCACATGTGAGAAATTGGAGAAAGATAAGAATGAGCTGCTGATTGCATATGAAGGGATTCTACAGAAGGTGAAGGATGAACATAATGCTGAGCTGTCGGACCTGGAGGAGAAGCTGAAGACGTTCTATACCGGCGAGTGCGAGAAACTGCAGGGAATCTTCATAGAAGAAGCTGAGAAATACAAAAATGAGCTGCAAGAAAAGGTTGGTGATTTTAGTCTGGCGACTGAGAAATCTAGGAAATGAAATATGAATACTTAAATTGTGCTTAGAACTCACTCTTCTGTCAGTGGTGGTTTGTACTGTAATACACTTCAGATATTTCCTTTAGTACATTTGGTCTTTTTTTTATTTCCCGGGATTAAAGTGAATGTAAAGTTTGATGAATTAGTGCCCGCTTTTTAAAAACCCTATTAAAAACGGGGGCACTTTCGTTCATCAAACTTTACATTTCACTCGTTTTGTTAAAATACTTACCTTTTTATCTTGAAAGCCTCTTCATATGTCAAAAATGACGAATCCGGCTTCCTCCAATCACGGTTGCCTCAGGCAATGATTCCCGGGGGGGAGCCGTGATTGGATAGGGACGTATTCGTCATTGCTGATGTATGAAGTGACGAGCGGCAGGAGGGGGAAATCGCTGGAGTGGCTTTCAAGATTAAAAGTTAAGTATTTTAACAAAACAAGTGAAATGTAAAGTTTGATGAATGAAAGAGCCCCCCCGGTTTTTAAAAACCGGGCACCGATTCATCAAACGTGACATTCACTTTAATTACTGTAATAATTTCTTCAAAAATGTGTCATTTATTTAGTGGATAGGATGTGGGTGCAGATCAAAAACTTAATTTGTATGTTATGAGCTTAAAGGAGAGTTAACGGACAGTCAACTCCAAAATGTTTATTTAAAAAGATAGTTAATTTCTTTAATACCCATTCCCCAGTTTTGCATAACCAACACAGTTATATTAATATACTTTTTACCTCTGCAATTACTTTGTATCTAAGCCTCTTCTGACAGCCCCCTGATCACATGGCTAATTATTTATAATCTGTTGACTTGCCTTTTAGCCAATGAGCGTTGTGTCCTACACAACTCCACGTGCATGAGCACAATGTTATCTATATGGATCACATGAACTAGCAGTCTCTTGTTGTGAAAAGCTAATAAAAAAGCATGTGATAAGAGGCTGTCTGTAGTGGCTTAGAAGCAGGTAGAAATTTAGAGGTATAAATGTTATAAAGTATATTAATATAACAATGTTGGTTGTGCAAAGATGGGGAATGGATAGTAAAGGCATTATCTATCTTTTTAAACAATAACAATTTTGAGGTTGCCTGTCCTTTTTAATGACTTTATTTATGGATTTAGATGTAGATTAGCTACATATACAAATATAGATAGACAGATAGACAGATAGATAGACAGATATAGTGAGTCTTTACTTATTGATCTGCTTTTTTTATTTTATTATTATTACTGGGGCCAAATGAGACATACGTTATCTCCTGCACTGGTCAAACTATAACTGTGTAGAATATTGCAGGGGTAAGGTTCTGCTATATATTGTTCTCCAGCCTCTCTGGGGAAGTCGGGGAAAAGGACGCCAAAAAAATTGAACAAAAGAGATAAATTACATTAGTATTTTTTTCTTTCCTTTATGTATGATTTAACATGTTATGAGAAGTTGCATTTTGTTTTTTAGCTCCCCTTTAAATTGCTGTATTTCATTTTAGGTTGATAACTTGAATACCACACATGAATCCTATAGACTTGACTTGGAGACAAGCCACGTAGATGAAATACAAACACTGAAGAAAGAGTTTGATAAGTCGTTAACAGGTAACCACATGGTTATTAGATGTATGTTGGTGAGCGCAGTGACTTTTTGTACTCACTCGGCACTGACGTATAGAGAAGTCCTTAAAGTCAAGGTAAAGTTACCTAATTGACGATCCGGAATTACATTATTTGTCCCAAATAAATAAGACTTTCATTCATCAACTTTTTCAAAAATATTTGTAAATGAAGTTATAGCCGTAAGCAAACTATTTAATAAGCTTAGCCAATTCAACCCGTTTTTTTTATTTATTTTTTCCCGGATCACGTTCTGATACCATCCAATTGAAATTCTGGCCGTTAGGCGGCCGTCAAACTACGTCACAAGACTCCTTTTTAAAAGGCGCATGCGCTATAATTTTAGTATCCAGATTGATAACAAAGCACGCTCCGGTTTAATGAATAGCCGCATTACATCGTCTGATTTTAGAGTATCGCATGCGCATTAGCTTGATCGCATGCGCAGTAGCTTGAGAATTAGCCGATTTGCGCATGCGCATTAGAGACGATCCTCGTGAACGCGCTTTAGAGATCCTTATAGAGCGGGTGGGATCGCTCTATACGTCACAACAAATAAAATCAGGAAGTAGTGCTTGGGAGGAGTTTTCCTGGAAACAGTAAGCAATTTTATATATATATACATATATATATATATATATATATATATATATATATATATATATATATATATATATATATATATATATATATATAAATAAAACAGTCAAAATATTTAAATGGTATTAAAATTAAGTTAGCGATTAGCTTCTTCTGCTATTGATGCATTGACGTCTTCAATGTAAGAAAAATTTACCTTCACTTTAATGGCTGCTGTCTGATTCCAAATATTCATCTTAGTAAGGAAACGGATAAAACCAACTTGAAAGCTGTACCAGGCAGATATAAAATACATGTGTATTGCACAGAACAAAAATAGGTTTCTCTAATAGAACAGAGCCCCAGTATCGTGTTAATACATGGCTACGAAGCAATGCAAAAAGATTTCACTAATAGAACAGAGCCCCAGTATAGTGTTAATACGCTGCTACGAAGCAATGCAAAAAGATTTCACTAATAGAACAGAGCCCCAGTATAGTGTTAATACGCTGCTACAAAACAATTCATAAAGATTTCACTAATAGAACAGAGCCCCAGTATAGTGTTAATACGCTGCTACAAAACAATCCAAAAAGATTTCACTAATAGAACAGAGCCCCAGTATAGTGTTAATACGCTGCTACAAAACAATCCAAAAAGATTTCACTAATAGAACAGAGCCCCAGTATAGTGTTAATACGCGGCTACAAAACAATGCAAACAGATTTCACTAATAGAACAGAGCCCCAGTATAGTGTTAATACGCGGCTACAAAACAATGCAAACAGATTTCACTAATAGAACAGAGCCCCAGTATAGTGTAAATACGCTGCTACGAAGCAATGCAAAAAGATTTCACTATTAGAACAGAGCCCCAGTATAGTGTTAATACGCGGCTACAAAACAATGCAAAAAGACTTCACTATTAGAACAGAGCCCCAGTATAGTGTTAATACGCGGCTACAAAACAATGCAATAAAGACTTCACTAATAGAACAGAGCCCCAGTATAGTGTTAATACGCGGCTACAAAACAATGCAAAAAGACTTCACTAATAGAACAGAGCCCCAGTATAGTGTTAATACGCGGCTACAAAACAATGCAAAAAGACTTCACAAATAGAACAGAGCCCCAGTATAGTGTTAATACGCGGCTACAAAACAATGCAAAAAGACTTCACTAATAGAACAGAGCCCCAGTATAGTGTTAATACATTCTGCATTGTAGAGTTGATTTGCAACTTTCTGTCCCACAAATTAGTTGATAACTTCTTGTTGGTTTACTTTTGATAAAAAAAAGCACTTTATTTTTTTTTTTTAATATCATGTTAACATAATTCTTTTATATATACGTAATAAATGTGTAGCAACTTTAAATGTCCTTTTCTGTATAAATAAATAATAACCTATGTAGCAGACTTAGAACCAAACCAAAATCTTAGCAGTCTGTAGATAAGATGGAAAGGGGACAAAAAACTGTCCTGTTGTGGCTTCTTTAAAGGGACAATAAACACTTGATATTCTATAAATTGTTTAATTATGTTAACAACTTGGCAATATGTTTTCATTGTTTTATATTGTCTTTTCCTGCATAGTAATTCTGAAAATTTGTTCCTATTAAAATTGGAAGTATAGGCTCCAGACTTAAAGGTACAGGAAACCCACAATTAAACTTTCATGATTCATATAGATCGGACAATTTTAAACAACTTTCCAGTTTACTGCTATTATCAATTTACTTCATTCTCTTGGTATCCTTTGTTGAACGAGCCGTAATAAACTACTGGGAGCTAGTTGAAAGCCGATGATGAGGCATATATGTTCAGCCACCAATCAGCGGCTTCTGAACCTACCTAGTTATACTTTTCAACAAAGGATACAAAAAGATCAAAATAAATTAAATAGAAATAAATTGGAAAGTTATTTAAAATGTCATGTTTCTGAATCCATTAAAGAAAAAAATTGGGTTTCATGTCCCTTTAAGTGTTTTATGCCACACAGTAATTAGCTACACACTCTGGCGACCCATTTATAGCTGTATGTGATTGGCCTAAGTAGAGATGGAAACCTAGGTTACAATATATCAGCACACATTGCTTTATAGACACTAAAGCCTTAAATTGGCAGATTATGCTCAAGCTAATCGTTGCTTTGAATATATAACTGTATCTAGTACTTTAATGTTCCTTTTAATGATCTTTAGTTATGTTTCAATATGAACTGCACGTAAAATGTAGATAGTTCTGTTGAATGTAGATATAGAGATAGATATAAGTTTGCATTCCTTAGTTGCAAATGTTTCAGTTTAATCACTACACTCATTAATTCCTTTTATTTCAGAACTTAAAAGTACACAAGAAAAAGACAATAAGCTATTGGAAGATTCATTTAAAGAAAAACAAGCTGCATTAGAGGTAGGATTTATTGATTTATTTGTAATTACAATTTTGATGGAAACTACTTGGGGAAAATAGATTGTAATTGAATTATTTTTA
The DNA here is from genome assembly GCF_027579735.1 of Bombina bombina. Lineage (NCBI taxonomy): Eukaryota > Metazoa > Chordata > Amphibia > Anura > Bombinatoridae > Bombina > Bombina bombina. The sequence continues at coordinate 1,202,241,649 of NC_069500.1, forward strand.
ATAGTTAAGCTGAGAGGGAGAATAAAAGGGTAAGTTTTTTTTCAGAAAGCTGAAGTCAATTCATCAGGACTCACATCATATGTGAGAAGCTTTATACTTGCCTGTAAACCTGTTTGATCACACTCCATTATATAATCACGTACTAATAAGGGATACTGCCTTGCGCCTTTTATGGAGTAGGAATACATCTTCCCAAAAGTATCGTAGGGCTCCGCCCCAACCTCCATGGTGTTCTTGCTGTCTGCTTCTGATCACATATTGAGCCTAGAGGAAATTTTGAGAGAGTGCAAGGAGGAAGAGGAATTTTGTATGGGTGCATCTCTAGGTCATTATTGAACATGAAGAAATGTTTTAGGATACTTTTTTTTTTTTTCTCTCTCTCTCTCTCTTATGCTCTTGTTTTAACATAATACTGAGGTACTAAAGTTGCCCGTATTGGAGTAATGATGATTAGGGAAACAGTCTGCAAAACCTTCCTTCCTCTAGTGGTCTACAAAGAAGTGAATTCAGATTAAAATTTGATGAAAGTATGCAAGGAGTGCAAAATGGCTTCCCGATACTGAATTTCACAAAGCTGTGCCCATTGGGAAGCCATTGCTGTAGTAGAATGCACGACAGATTTAAGTGATTACATCATTCTAAGCAAAAAAAATTAGCTTTCTAACCGTTTCTGAATATATCACAAAAAAACAGAACCAAATTCAGATTAAATATTGAATAGGATTTGTGAAAACAGTATTTTTCTTACAACGTTTTGTCTTCATTTTTTTTTGTTTACTCAACGTAACCATAATTCAGGGACAGTTTGTACTTATACCCAAATATGATAGGAAATTAAACCTCATGTGCATTGTGTATTTGAGGTTGGAGACCATTTAATGGTTTTACATCACTTGGTACTTGATTACAAGGTTTTGTTTCCATCTAAAGGGGAGGAAAGTCAACGGCTTCATTCATTACTGTTGGGAATTAAGAACCTGGCCACCAGGAGGAGGCAAAGACACCCCAAACAAAGGCTTAAATACCTCCCCCACTTCCCTCATCTCCCAGTCATTCTTTGCCTTTCATCACAGGAGGATGGAGTTTCGGAGTAGTCTCTTATGTAGGGTAGTACTCTTTGCATTGGGACTGGAGTCCTGTCAGCCTCTCAGTGAGAGCCTGGATGAAAGTTAGAGTCCGGAGATGCGGGGAGAGTCTTTCTGCAAAACCATCTCGACTCATAGTAACCGCTCCATAAGCAAAGCAATCAACGTTGACGAGTTTTGCTGCTTGCTTCCTACACTCAAGTCCATGTCAGGCGCGATGCTACTAACCTGTCTCACTTGAAGGGCCGTGTTCCTGTTCCACGGCGTAGATTCTGGTAAGATTGTTTCATTTTTTATTAATAATGATAACATAGAAGACAGGGTCACAGTGTGGCGGCTTTTTTATCTTTACAGAATCAAGGGTTAATATTCCTGGAAGGGGGATTATTGAACAGTTGGGGTTTATACATGATATTGTTTGTGTCATTGCTGCGTTGTGTGAGATGAGGCTCTGGCAATGTGTGGAACTTTCAGGTTACTTGCGTAAATTTTGTGCGGCCATTTTTTGACATGTTTTTCCCTAGTGACTGGGTGTGGCTATCTATCCTCTGTTGATCTGTGGCGCAGGAGACGTAGTGGTTTCTATAGTCCGGGTCCTAGGAGGTGGTGAGTGCCCTGGCCATTGGTAGTATAAAGGTGCCTTTTTTATAAATAAAGTTAGTCTACCCAAATGCGCAAGCGATGGAGGACTCTGACGGATCTCCTTCCTTAAAGTCTCATTCCTGTGTTTATTGTGAGGAGGTTCTGGTAGATCAGCCTGCTCAACTGTTCCACATGCCTTGATAAAGTTACAACATCTAAATGTAAACGGATGTCTAGTACTACTGAGCCGTCCACCTCTGAGGGTTCTTTGTCCCGGGAGGTGCGTTCCCTACATTCATCTCCGATTGCGCATGCAGCGCCCCGTGGTCCAACCGTTACTCCTTCGGGAGAGATTCGTTAACCGTCAGACTTTGCAGACCAACTGGAATCGGCGGTTTCGAAAGTTATCCATGCCTTACCACGTTCTGCTAAGCGCAAGTGTAGGGTTTATCATAGCGGCCCGGCCCATGGTTTGTCCGTGCCGATGGCTGATCCAGAGGCTCTATACAATGGAGAGGCCCACTCCGACTCTTCGGAGGAGGCCCCTTCTGGGTTGGAGTCAGTGTCATCTAAACCTCCGGCGGCGGAGGAGCCTGGTTATATGTTTAGGATGGAGAATCTGCGTTTTCTACTTGCTTGCTACTCTGGAGGTTCCGGAACCTAAGCTACCGAAAGGATATCTGCGATTCCTAAACTTGACAAGGTATATGAGGACAGGGTAGTGCCTCAGTCTTTCCCGGTTCCCGTTAAGATGGCAAATATTGTTAAGAATGAATGGGAGCGATTAGGGGTTTTCCCCTTCTTCTTTTAAAAAGCTGTTCCCCAGTCCGGACTCTCAGCTTGAGCTGTGTTGGACCATCCCTAAGGGGGATGGGGCCATTTCTACGCTCGCGAAGCGGACGACTATTCCCCTTGAGGATAGTTCGTTGTTTAAAGAGCCCATGGATAAAAAGCTGGAAAACATGTTTAGAAAGATGTTTCAGCACACAGGGTTTGTTTTTCAGCCAGCAGCGGCCGTTGCGGGGGTCGCTGGAGCTGCAAAATATTGATGTGAATCCCTGTGTGAAATGGTCGAGAGGGAGACATCCATCGACGAGATACAGGAGAAGATTAAGGTGCTGAAGGTCGCCAATTCTTTCATCTGTGATGCCAATATGCAAATTATTCGCCTGAATGCCAAGGTGTCAGGTTTTTCTGTTTTAGCGCACAGTGGCTAAAATCTTGGTCTGCGGACATGACCACTAAAGCGAGGCTGTTGTCCTTGCCTTTTCAAGGAAAGATCCTATTCAGTCCAGGATTGGATTCGATTATATCCACGGTTACGGGAGGCAAGGGAGCTTTCCTACCGCAGGATAAGAAGGCTAAGCCTAAGGGATCTACTTTTCATCCCTTTCGTGCGGACAAGGCCCAGCGCCAGCAACCCTCCGCGAAAGCAGACCAGTCCAAGGGATCTTGGAAGCCGGCTCAATCTTAGAATAAGTCCAAGCAGAGCAAGAAGCCCGCAGAGACGACATCGGCATGAAGGGGTGGCCCCCGACCGGTCTCCGGATCATGTAGGGGGCAGATTATCTCTCTTCTCAGGCACATGGTTGCAGGATGTTCAGGACCCTTGAGTGCTAGAAGTTGTCTCCCAGGTTTACAGGATAGTGTTCAGATCCCATCCGCCCTAGGGCAGATTCCTCCTGTCAAACCTGTCTTCAAGACCGGAGAAGAGAGAGGCCTTTCTAGAGTGTGTGAGAGGTCTCGCCTCTCTCGGGGTTATCGTACCAGTACCCCTAGCCGAAAGGGGTCTAGGGTACTATTCCAACCTTTTTGTGGTTCCAAAGAAGGGCACGTTCCACCCGATTCTGGACTTAGTGTTTATACAAGTTTCTGAGTGTTCCATCGTTCAAAATGGAAACTATCATATCTATACTGCTCCTAGTTCAAGATGGACAGTTCATGACAATGTGCCAATCCACAGGGACCACTTCATTTTCCTAAGATTTGCATTTCTGGACCAACACTTCCAGTTTGTGGCCCTTCCTTTTGGTCTGGCGACAGCCCCGAGAGTCTTCACAAAGGTTCTGGGGACCCTGCTTGCAGTGGCCAGATCCAGGGGCATTGCGGCGGCGCCTTACCTGGACGACATCCTGGTTCGGGCACCGTCGCTCAGCCTCGCAGAGGATCATTTGAGGGCTCTTCTTCTGCTCCAATCTCACGGTTGGAAGATCAACTCAGGAAAGAGTTCCTTGGTTCCCAGCAACCGGGTGGAGTTCCTGGGCACGATAATAGACTCTATGTCTATGAAGACATTTCTCACAGATCAGCGGCGCAGGAAGCTTGCGTCCACCTGTCTTGCCCATTGGTGGCTCAATGTATGGAGGTGATAGGTCTCATGGTATCAAGCATAGATGTCGTCCCATTCGCCAGGTTCCACCTCAGATCTCTTAAATTGTGCATGTTGACAGTGGAACGGCGATCATTCAGATCTATCACAGCTGATATCCCTGGATGTGCGGACTCGGAACTCCATCTCTTGGTGGATTCGTCCAGAGCAACTGTCCATGGGGACATCCTACTTGAGACCGTCCTGGGAGATTGTGACTACGGACGCCAGTCTTTCAGGATGAGGAGCTGTTTGGGGTGCCAGGATGGCACAAGGAAAGTGGTCCAGGGAGGAGTTCTCCATTTTAGAACTACGAGCAATCTACAATGCTCTGAAGGCTTGGCCTTCTCTGGGGTCGATCAGTTTCATCAGATTCCAGACCGACAACATTACCTCTGTAGCTTACATCAACCATCCCTCAACACGAGGGAGCTCCTCGTACCCCCCTGTACGAGGAGCTCCCTCGTGATGAGGGAGGTGTCTCGGATTCTGGAGTGGGCCGAGTCCCACGACTGCTCGTTTTCAGCGATTCACATTCCAGGTGTGGATAACTGGGAAGTGGACTTTCTCAGCAGACAGTCCTTCCATCTGGGGGAATGTTCTCTTCACCCCGAAGTGTTTGCAGAGATTTGTCACAGATGGGGTACGCCGGAGATAGAGCTCATGGCATCCAGACTCAATTGCAAACTACCTTGATACGGGTCGAGGTCCAGGGATCCCCAGGCAGAGCCGATAGATGCTTTACTGGTTCTTTGGGGATTCAGCCTAGCTTACATTTTTTCCTCCTTTACCACTTCTACCTCGCATAGTGGCACGCATCAAACAGGAGCGGGCCTTGTCCATTCTGATTGCTCCTTCGTGGCCACGGAGGATGGGGTTTGCGGATCTGGTGGGAATGTCATCCTCTCCACCATGGAGGTTAACCTGTCGCTGGGATCTTCTGTCACAGGGCCCCTTTCGGCATCAAAATCTAGATTCTCTGAGGCTGACTGCATGGAGATTGAACGCCTAGTCTTAGCCAAGAAACGCTTTTCTGAAAGTGTGATTGATACTCTAATTCAGGCAAGGAAACCAGTCGCTCGTCGCATCTACTATAAGGTGTGGAGGACTTACTTGTCCTGGTGTGAGAAGCATGGATATCCTTGGCATAAGGTGAAGGTATCCAGAATTCTGACCTTTCTCCAGGGTGGCTTGGAGAAGGGTCTTGCCGCTAGTTCCTTAAAGAGACATATTTCGGCATTATAAGTCTTGTTGCATAGTAAACTCGCTGAGCTCCCTGACATCCAATCTTTTGTTCAGGCTCTGTCTAGAATCAGACCTGTTTTTAGGCAGTCGGCTCCGCCTTGGAGCTTAAACTTGGTCCTTAAGGTTTTGCAGAGGGTTCCGTTTGAACCTATGCATTCCATAGACATTAAGGTTTTGTCCTGGAAGGTACTCTTCCTGTTGGCTATTGCATCAACACGCAGAGTATCTGAGCTAGCTGCCTTGCAATGTGACCCCCTCTTATCTGGTGTTTCATGCGGATAAGGCTGTACTGCACACTGGGTTGGGGTTTCTCCCCAAGGTGGTGTCTAACCGTAACATCAGGAAATACTTATTCCTTCTTTGTGTCCTAACCCTTCTTCAAAGGAGAGGTTTCTTCATAACCTGGATGTGGTTCATGCCTTGAAGTTTTATCTTCAGGCTACCAATGCTTTCAGACAGTCTACACCTCTTTTTGTGATGTATTCTGGAAAGCGTAGAGGGCAAAGGGCCTCTGCTGCTACTTTGTCTTTTTGGTTGAGGAGTATGATTCGCTTGGCTTATGAGACAGCGGGACATAAGCCTCCTCCGAGGATTACGACATTTAACTAGAGCTGTGGCTTCGTCTTGGCACTTCAAGAATGAGGCCTCTATGGAGCAAATTTGTAAGGCAGCTACCTGGTCCTCCTTACGCACTTTTACATAGTTTTATAAATTCAACATTTTTGCTTCTGCAGAAGTTGTTTTTAGGAGAGAGGTTTTGCAGGCTGTGGTGCCCTCTGATTAGGGTCCGCCTTTATACCCTCCTGGTTTCATTCAGTGTCTTCTAGAGCTTGGGTATATGTTCAAAAAAACTAGAGGGAAAGGAAAGAGGTATCATATGGCACACTTATATTGATAGTCTATACATACATATCATAGGAAAGGAGCTTGGAGGACTCATAGCATATTTAAAATGTAATCTTTATTAGTATAATTAAAATTGTAAATTGGACAGTACAAATTAAAACAGGAGATTAATGTAGTACACACATAGTATCCTGATCTGGTAATATACGTAACAATAGTATTGTAATAATTTCCCAAAGGGAAACACTCTAAGTATGTGTATCCTGTGTCAGCTCTAAATATTAGCTGACCGATGTTACACTGTGACCAGTGCTGTGGGCTTATTATATACGTGAAACTTGAAAAATAGCAATTAATGAGCGTCTATCAGCACTTGCACATTTGTGCCATAAAGAATCAAAAAGTTTTAACATAGGTTAAAAATATTATAGACCTAATACCAGAAGTGTATGTGTGATGACAGAGTGTCGTCAATAATCTAACATGCAGAAAAGGGAAAAAAGATTATAAAAATAAAAAGAATAGTGTGTGTGCGAACAAACACACTTACAAATTTAACACTCGCTCCCCTCAATGGCAAAATAATTTAAAAGGACCAAGTTCTAAAGGGTCAATAGCAATCAAATATAGTGCAAATAAGCTACGAAAAGTATAGAAATATCAACTATCTAAACTAGCACAGAAAGGTTCACATAACCCATATAATAGGGTCTTAAATGTAGAGTGGTATTGTATGCTCTAGGGACAATACGGGAGTATACAGGTACCGAAAATATCTATTATTACCTTGAGTGTGTACCTCGATTACTGTATTGATATCAGTATGTCAATAATAGGGTGCCCCATAAATTCAAATCAATAGCATGAGAACCTAAACTGTAAGGTTAATTACCCTGATTCAGTGTGGTTTATTAATCCTTATATATTCTTTGGACAGTACAGAATTATACAGGTACCAAAATGACCTCTTATTACCTAGAATATATACCACATTTGTTCTCGTATTGGTATCTGTATATCATTAAAAATAAACCACATGAACTATTTACCAATAGCATAAGGAACTAAACTATCAGATTAGGTTCCCTAAATCAGTGCTGTTTAAGGATCCATTTGGATGAATAGCAAAATAGTGGGGTAAGGTATTGTATATAGCGAAAGGTATAGAAAGAACAGGTCTATTGCCAGAACACAAGCCCTTAGTGCTTGGAACTATCTTGAATACCGTGAGTAACACTAATATTTGTATCGAGCTGATACTAGCCAGGCTAAATCAAGTTAAACTTGTGTAGCAATACCGTTCTACCCTAAAATATCCCCAACACTTAAGTTCTATCAAAGGTAAATTTCTATTATAACAGAGCTTATTTGCTATATGCCAATTAAGGCCAACATATTTTAAGCAGATTATTGCAGAGATGGAAGCAGTGCGAACACCTATATATTCCCAACAGTAATGAATGAAGCCGTGGACTCTCCTCCCCTTTAGATGGAAAACATAAATTATGCTTACCTGATAATTTCATTTCCATCGAGGGGAGGAGAGTCCACAGCTTCCGCCCGTATCTCTGATGGGCGGACCTAAATTTAATACTCTTCTGGCACTATTTATACCCTGATATTTCTCCTACTGTTCCCTCGGCAGAATGACTGGGGGATGAGGGAAGTGGGGGAGGTATTTAAGCCTTTGGCTGGGGTGTCTTTGCCTCCTCCTGGTGGCCAGGTTCTGAATTCCCAACAGTAATGAATGAAGCCGTGGAGACTCCTCCCCTCAATGAAAATGAAATTATCAGGTAAACATATTTTGTTTTCCATCTGCTTTGCTGGCTATAAGGTGCATTTTTCTCTAAACAGAAAAAAATTGATGAACTGAAACAGGAAAATGAATCCTTAAAGGAGAAACTAAAGGTGGAGGAAGAGCAAAGAAAGATCTTCAAAGAAAAATCTGGGCAGGTAAAACCTATTACTTTCTTGTGAACTTTCAGATTTCATAATGCACAGATTTACTTGTAATAGCAGTTTAAAACTTTATATTTTATTTGCTAGAATTTGCAAATATTGACAAAACTGCTCTTGTGCTACTAATAGGAACATAACACTTTTTTTTAATAAATGGAGAGTATATACAGCAATGTAACACTTTATTGGAAAATCGCTACATATACATTAAGCATACACTATTTGCACTATTAAAACCAGCTACAAGGTCTCATATCCTGTAAAGATGGTAAGAAATGATTTAATAAACTGTCAACCTGAATATACATACAATATTATATACCACATATATGTAAAGCAAATGTATAGTTGTGTTTCTGCAAACTATTCTGAACAGCATGTTTCAAATTAAAAAACAGTCATTAGGAGTACCAGAATAGTGAACTAATCGCCCAAGGATGAGGTCCAGTGCATGAAATAGTATAATGTTCAACAAGTCTAAATATAGAAATAAAAACCTGAATGCAACATATGATTTAAAGTAATTTATGCTATTATTTTATTAGTAAAATTGTATTGTTTTGAACTTCAGGCACATACTTCATGGCTGTGGCCAGTGCTGGATTGAGGTGAATGAGTTCATGCCCTCATCAAGCAGTCACTGTGTAGAATGTAGTGGGTTTAGCTGTTTGGAGTATGCACTATAACTTCTCTTGAGACATGGGCCAAATTAAACTACAGAAAAAGAGGGGAGGATAATGACCGTACGTTACAAAGTGTTACTATGTATAGTAAAACTCAATTGCAATGTTTAACGTCCTGCTAAAGTACTCTCCTTTTGCTGGTTCAGTGCCTTGACAGTGAAATGAGCTAGTAACGGCCTTACCCTTACAAAGCAACTAGTAGATATCCAATCAGGCAGTTCTCCTGTGCTACTGACATGCTGGATCAGGGCATGGTGCTTTGCACGTTAGCAAATTTTAAGATATAGCCATCAATTAAAGGAAATGTATTATAGTTAGGCCCTTTTCAGGATACTATATTATCTGCTTCACTTGTATTCTAAATGCTGTGGATTTGCAGAGCACCTAGTTACTCTGAATGTCCCTGGTAATATGCTCATAATGGGTTTCGTGGCTGCTATCCCTGTAGCAGAGTTTTTTGGGTTTGTTAAAATTATCCCAACTTATTCTTGATCTTTCTTGTAACTGGACATTAAATGAGCGTTGTACTGCAAACATTTCTACCAATGAACAGGTACAACAGATCATTGATAGAAAACAGTAGATTTGCCTTTTTATTTTGTCAGCTGCTTTTGCTTGTAGAAAATACCACCTATACTAAAAATGCAAGTATTGCCTATGGAATAACTGCAGCAGAAATAAACCTCAAAGTGGGGATTATGAGAGCCCAGCCCTTTATAAAAGGATGTTTGCCTGAGTACACCGTCACTAATAGCGGTGCTATGAGAGGTTTAAGCATTTTTTGCTATTGGTGTGTTAGCCCTATACATATTTAGTTCTGCTTTCCCCATCTTGTGTATTAACTTGTGTCTCTGTGTGTGTGTGTGTGTGTGTGTGTGTGTGTGTGTACTAATTAAATTGACTGATAGCCGTGCGTACCAGTTATTTGTTGTAGATAACTTTTAATGAGTCAACTTAAAGAGCAGTCTAATTGCAGTAAAGTCAATTTAACAATCTACTAATATAATTATTGTATACTGTATGGTTTGTCCTTTTACAATTACCTCCCTATGTTAAAGGGACAGTAAACACCCCACATCAAAAGTAAAAAAAATTCTGTGAGCTAATGGTTGGAATTGTTCTTCAATCAGTGCTTTAGCTACAACAAAAGTGCCATAAGGGGCGAGTGCTGATTGGACAACTATTCAAACAGCTCACAGACAAATTAACTTATGAAGTGGGTGGCGGAGCGCAAGGAAATTAAATTTCATATCTATATTAACAAGTAAGTTTTTTATAGCGCATCTTCATTACAGCTAATGAATTAAACTCCATCTAAAATATCACTAACATTCCGGATCTGATTTTAAAAAGGGGAGAGTTGACCATCACTTTAACATCATTTTCTGCAATCATTTTTCAATAGCCAAACTCCACCCACCATTTGCCTTATTTGGGCAAGGTAATGAGGCTAACCACAGTCATAAAGTTAGTATAAAATGCAGTTTTTCAGTTCCAACCAAATAGTGAAAGATATCTGGCAGAGTTAGCTTTGAAAAGTCAGCAGGTGCATTTCAAGTTCTGAATATTCAAAATTGCTCAATTTTAAGAGCTAAATTACATAAGGAGGCAAAACAAAAAATGAAAATATATTGCAAATTTGTTACATTATTCATAGCGAAACATCTATACTATAAACGTGTTTGTAACGTGTCCGTCGCCATCGTCGGTTGCGCGCCCAACCGCGGGGGGGGTCGCTGGGCAGAAGTGGGCAGGGCGAGAGCGCAGCCGGTGCGGGGTCATTGCCGGGCGGGAGCGGGGGAAACTACCACTGCAATCCACCACTAGTTTTATATAAATGTGTTTATTGTCCCTTTAAAAGGACACACAAGTACTTTTTTTTTTTTTCCTTCATTTTGTTACACCTAAGTACATTTAAAATGGATTGGATTTTTTGTAAAAACAGATGCCCCTGTACTAAGGGTGCATTATTTTTATTTATTTATTTTGGTCACTGTCCACTAATAAAGATCTGTGACACACTACACTGATTTGTTATCAACTTATTTATAACTGGCCTCAGCAGGGGATATTTAATACAAACAAGCTTTTAAACCTAGGGTTTGGTGCTCAATACTATGTTAAAAAAACAGCATAAAACGTTTTATACATATTTCATCAATATTTAAACAATTTAATATAATTGTAAAAAAAAAATACTCTCACCCCCACAAAGAGGATGATTTCTGCTAATGCCTGTTTACATAGTTTTTCTATAACCAATGCTACAGTATTGTAATTTTCAGTATAGAGTTATTTGTAAATGTAATACCCTCCAGCGTGTGAAATAGATCACTGAGAACCAGTGTTTCTTCTAAGCCACTGGTTTTCAAACCTGTCCTTGGCTCCCCAACAGGCCAGGTTTTCTGGATTACCTTGGATGAGAGCAGCTGATTATTTCACCTGTGCTCCAGTTCAGATATCCTAAAAATGTGGCCTGTTAGGGAGGCCTGATGACAGGTTTGAAAACCAGTGCCCTAAGGCAAGTTTTGTGAGCGGCCCAGCAGTCAAAACAGTTAATTAGCACAATTAGCAAACACTACACAATGCAAAATGCAAGGTATGGTTCCCTTATTAACCGTTTCATTGCTGGATCACTCTCAAAACTGGCCTTAGAGGGAACACTACTGGGAACACATTAAATGAGAGAAAATTTCAGCACAATGTCCCTTTTTAAAGATAAGGTATACACAATCATATGCACTTTTATTTTCAAAATGAGATTGGACAACTAGAATTTAGTGCTTTTTCATACAAAACTAAATGTTTAGATTTTTTTTTTTTCATAAACATAGAATAACCATCCCTGCTTCTATTGCATTGCAGTAAATATAAAGCTTTGCTTATGTTTGTCAATTAATTTCCACATAAGTGCATTGTATGTTGTAATGTCTTCTGTAATCATTTTAATTATAAAATGCCAGTTGTACTAACTGATGAGTCAGAAGCAGCGTCATTGAATGCTAATTAGGTAACGTCCTCTTGTTTTGCACTCTGCCATATTAAGTGCGCCTTCTGCTGAGGTTCCCCAGGAACTAGAAGAAAACTCTAATCTGTGTCTCTCGTAGTGGGGAGCAGTAACGCCCTCAGGAATCTACTGTCAGATTATAGATAAAATGGCACAATGTTAGTTTTGTGTGTTCTACAACTGTTAATTAAAGGGCTGTGTTTATTTGACAGAAGAATCCCCAGGTTATGTATCTGGAACAGGAGTTGGAGAGTCTGAAAGCCGTATTGGAGATTAAAAATGAAAAATTACATCAGCAAGACAAAAAGATTATGCAAATCGAGAAATTGGTAAGTTTGTAATTAAAGGGACATTGTACATTGGATTTTTCTTTGCATAAATGTTTTGTAGATGACCCATTTTATAGCCCATCTGGGAGTGTTTGTAACGTTGTATAGTATTGCTTATTTTGTAATAACATTGTGCTGATTTTCAGACTCCTAACCAAGCCCCACAGTGTCAGATGTAGACTGAAGTCTACAGACTCCTGCTGCTCCTGTTAGTCTATAGGGTCTTTTCATATGCGGGGGAGGGGGGAGTGTCTGCTCTTCTTGATTTCCCAGCCCCTTTCAGTGGGTGTCCCAGCCTTAACTCCTCAACAGTTCTAAACTAGGAGCTTCTAAGTAAGTTTTTTAAAAAGGTTTTATACTGGATTTTTAGATCAGTATCTGTGCATATTTTTCTTTATAGTATTGTCTATTACACGCAGTTATATGAAAATTTGTATACACTGTCCCTTTAATATGCATCTGAGGCAAGCAGAGCACTGGATTAATTCTTTTCTTACCTATTGAAATAATTAGCTCACTGCAGACAGCAATACCTATTATAGCTATGCTGCAGACCAACTATAGTTGAAGCTCAAACATTCATATTAAATATGGTTTTCAGATGTTACATTTTTGTATAGCTACAGATTTGACTGACATTTGGTGCTTTGCCTCAAAACCATATTCACTACCAAACTTGGAAATTTTAAATAAATCCAGGCAGTAGTCTTTGAAGAAATATACAACGTAATTGAGTGTTTTTGTTGTTGTTTTTTATTCTACAGCCAAAACTACTGCACCAATTTAGCAAGTTGATTATATATATTTTAGTAGAAATGTGCAGTACAATAAACCTAAGATTCCTTAAAGGGACATGAAACCCACATTTTTTCTTTCATGATTTAGAAAGATAATGCAATTTTAAACATATTTCTAATTTACTTCTAATATCTAATTTGTTTTATTCTCTTGATATTCTTTGCTGAAAAGCATATCTAGATATGCTCAGTAGCTGCTGATTGGTTGCTGCACATAGAAGCCTCATGTGATTGGCTCACCCATGTGCATTGCTTTTTCTTCAAATAAGGATATCTAAAAAAGGAAGCAAAATAAATTATAGAAGTAAATTGTAATGTTGTTTAAATTTATATGTTCTATCTGAATCATGAAAGAAATATTTTGGGTTTAGTGGCCCTTTAATTCATGAATGCACGGAAGGGTTCATCAGTAGCAGATCATTATGAATTCTCTTTTAGAAGTTAATGTGAGAAAGCAAATGTAACATTATTAATGTTACTTAAATCACGCATGTTAATTAAATCTACCTGTTTTATTAAGGTTGAAACCAATACAATCCTGGTTGAAAAACTGAACAAATGTCAGCAGGAGAATGAAGATTTGAAAGCTCGTATGGCAAACCACATAGCCCTTTCAAGGTAAATAAAGGGACACAAATTATTAGTATTTGCTAAGTATAGTGATATGAAGCATCTACAGCAATACAAAGAGTCTACATGTTTTTAAAATATCTCTAAATACATAGCAGTGTATTCCAATCGCTTGGCAGTATGTTTGCTTGAAATAGGAAGGAACTTGCATTCATTCATATTTATATTTACTCCAAGTGACTTAATAATAAAAAATAATTTTTACTGTAGTTAAAGTAGGACTTTGGGAATGTCTTCAAGATTTTATATATGTAATATCACTGGGGAGCTTTACAAAGCTCCGCCCAACCATCCCCCCTGCCTTGCTGTTCCTTTCAGCAGCCCTCCAAGCTCATCAAAAGAATGATCCGTTTAGATAGTCTGTCCCCTTTTTACATTGATTAGTTTATAAAATCACCCATCAGAATGTAAAAAAGGTTTCTTCCATGAAGGACATTTAGCTCCTATGCAGTTTACTGGAAGAATTGGTAACAGTGAGAATATTGATTAAGAGAATCTAAAGCCATTTTGCTGTTGGTCCAATATAGCACCATTATTTATTTAAAGTGAAATTAATTAAAAAAAAAACTTCAACATAAACAAGGTTTTTTGGTTGGGTTGTGTATATAAAAATATAGATAGATAGATAATAATCATGTTGTACGCTCCAAATCACATCTCAACTGCTCCTTGCTGTTACAATGATGAATGTTTCACTGAATGGAACAAAATAGAACAAATGTAAAGCTATTGAAATGTAACTAATAAAAAGTGCATGTTTGTGCACAACTTTACAATAGAGATTACTCACTGGCTGGTAACTCATTCTCTTGATATTATTTGCTTAAAGAGCAGCATTGCAAGTTGATCTAGTCAGCCAATCACAAAAGACAAATGTGTGCATGCACCAATCACCAGCTAGCTCCCACTAGTATAGAATATGTACATATTCTTTTTCAACAACTAATACCAAGAGAAAAAAGTGCATTTCTCTTGTTAAGTGTATCCAGTCCACGGATCATCCATTACTTGTGGGATATTCTCCTTCCCAACAGGAAGTTGCAAGAGGATCACCCACAGCAGAGCTGCTATATAGCTCCTCCCCTCACTGCCATTCCCAGTCATTCTCTTGCAACTCTAAACAAAGATGGACGTAGTAAGAGGAGAGTGGTGTATTATAGTTAGTTTCTTAACTTCAATCAAAAGTTTGTTATTTTAAATGGTACCGGAGTGTACTGTTTTATCAAAGGCAGCATTAGAAGAAGAATCTGCCTGTGATTTCTATGGTCTTAGCAGAAGTAACTAAGATCCATTGCCGTTCTCACATATTCTGAGGAGTGAGGTAACTTCAGAGGGGGAATGGCGTGCAGGTTTTCCTGCAATAAGGTATGTGCAGTTAACATATTTCTAGGGATGGAATTTGCTAGAAAAATGCTGCTGATACCGGATTAATGTAAGTTAAGCCTAAATGCAGTGATTTAATAGCGACTGGTATCAGGCTTATTAACAGAGATACATACTCTTATAAAAGTGTAATATAAAACGTTTGCTGGCATGTTAATCGTTTTTTATATATGTTTGGTGACAAAACTTATTGGGGCCTAGTTTTTTCTCCACATGGCTGGCTTGATTTTTGCCTAGAAACAGTTTCCTGAGGCTTTCCACTGTTGTAATATGAGTGGGAGGGGCCTATTTTAGCGCTTTTCTGCGCAGCTAAAATTACAGACAGACACTCAGCTTCCTTCTGCATGATACAGGACATCTCTGAAGGGCTCAAAAGGCTTCAAAAATCGTGTTTGAGGAGGGTAACAATCACAGTAGACCTGTGGCAGTTGTTGTGACTGTGTTTAAAAACGTTTTTGTCATTTATAATTCCGTTTTTGGTATTAAGGGGTTAATCATCCATTTGCAAGTGGGTGCAATGCTCTGCTAACTTGTTACACTAACGAAATTTTTACAGTGTATGTAACTGCCTTTTTTCACTGTTATTTCAAATTTTGCCAAAATTTGTTTCTCTTTAAGGCACAGTAACGTTTTTTATATTGCTTTTTAACTTGGTTTAAAGTGTTTTCCAAACTTGCTAGTCTCATTGCTAGTCTGTATAAACATGTCTGACACAGAGGAAACTACTTGTTCATTATGTTTAAAAGCCATGGTGGAGCCCCATAGGAGAATGTGTACTAAATGTATTGATTTCACCTTAAACAGTAAAGATCAGTCTTTATCTATAAAAGAATTGTCACCAGAGGGGTCTGTCGAGGGGGAAGTTATGCCGACTAACTCTCCCCACGTGTCGGACCCTTCGCCTCCCGCTCGAGGGACGCACGCTAATATGGCGCCAAGTACATCAGGGATGCCCATAGCGATTACTTTGCCGGACATGGCTGCAATCATGAATAATACCATGTCACAGGTATTAGCCAGATTGCCTGAATTGAGAGGCAAGCGCGATAGCTCTGGGGTTAGACAAGATACAGAGCGTGTAGATGCTGTAAGAGCCATGTCTGATACTGCGTCACAATATGCAGAACCTGAGGACGGAGAGCTTTAGTCTGTGGGTGACGTCTCTGAATCGGGGAAACCTGATTCAGAGATTTCTAATTTTAAATTTAAGCTTGAGAACCTCCGTGTATTGCTTGGGGAGGTATTAGCTGCTCTGAATGACTGTGACACAATTGCAGTGCCAGAGAAAATGTGTAGGCTGGATAAATACTATGCAGTGCCGGTGAGTACTGATGTTTTTCCAATACCTAAAAGGCTTACAGAAATTATTAGTAAGGAGTGGGATAGACCCGGTGTGCCCTTTTCCCCACCTCCTATATTTAGAAAAATGTTTCCAATAGATGCCACTACACGGCACTTATGGCAGACAGTCCCTAAGGTGGAGGGAGCAGTTTCTACTTTAGCAAAGCGTACCACTATCCCGGTTGAGGCCAGTTGTGCTTTTTCAGATCCAATGGATAAAAAATTAGAGGGTTACCTTAAGAAAATGTTTATTCAACAAGGTTTCATTTTACAGCCCCATACAGCTCCATTGACTGAAATTATTGACAAGCTTAGAACACTTAAGCTAGCTAACTCATTTGTTTCTGATGCCATTGTTCATTTGACTAAACTAACGGCTTAGAATTCCGGATTCGCCATCCAGGTGCGCAGGGCGTTATGGCTTAAATCCTGGTCAGCTGATGTGACTTCAAAGTCTAAATGACTCAACATTCCTTTCAAGGGGCAGACCTTATTCGGGCCTGGTTTGAAAGAAATTATTGCTGACATTACTGGAGGTAAGGGTCATACCCTTCCTCAGTACAGGGCCAAATCAAGGGCCAAACAGTCTAATTTTCGTGCCTTTCGAAATTTCAAGGCAGGTGCAGGATCAGCTCCCTCTACTTCAAAACAAGAGGGAACTTTTGCTCAATCTAAGCAGGCCTGGAAACCTACCCAGTCCTGGAACAAGGGCAAGCAGGCCAGAAAGCCTGCTGCTGCCTCGAAGACAGTATGAAGGAGCGGCCCCCTATCCGACAACGGATCTAGTAGGGGGCAGACTCTCTCTCTCTCTTCGCCCAGGCGTGGGCAAGAGATGTTCAGGATCCCTGGGCGTTGGAGATCATATCTCAGGGATATCTTCTGGAAGTCAAAGCTTCTCCCCCACAAGGGAGATTTCACCTTTCAAGATTATCTGCAAACCAGATAAAGAAAGAGGCATTCCTAAGCTGCGTGCAAGACCTCCTTGTAATGGGAGTGATCCATCCAGTTCCACGGACAGAACAAGGACAGGGGTTTTATTCAAATCTGTTTGTGGTTCCCAAAAAAGAGGGAACCTTCAGACCAATTTTGGATTTAAAGATCCTAAACAAATTCCTCAGAGTTCCATCATTCAAGATGGAAACTATTCGAACCATTTTACCCATGATCCAAGAGGGTCAGTACATGACCACAGTGGACTTAAAGGATGCCTACCTTCACATTCCGATTCACAAGAATCATCATCGGTTCCTGAGGTTTGCCTTTCTAGACAGGCATTACCAGTTTGTAGCTCTTCCATTCGGGTTGGCTACAGCCCCAATAATTTTTACAAAGGTTCTGGGCTCACTTCTGGCGGTTCTAAGACCGTGAGGCATAGCGGTGGCTCCTTACCTAGACGACATCCTGATACAGGCGTCAAGCTTTCAAATTTCCAAGTCTCATACAGAGATAGTTCTGGCATTTCTGAGGTCGCATGGGTGGAAAGTGAACGAAGAAAAGAGTTCTCTATCTCCTCTCACAAGGGTTTCCTTCCTAGGAACTCAGATTCTATAGAAATGAAAATTTACCTGACGGAGTCCAGGTTATCGAAACTTCTAAATGCTTGCCGTGTTCTTCACTCCATTCCGCGCCCCACGGTGGCTCAGTGCATGGAAGTAATCGGCTTAATGGTAGCGGCGATGGACATAGTGCCAGTTGCGCGCCTGCATCTCAGACCGCTGCAATTATGCATGCTCAGTCAGTGGAATGGGGATTCCACAGATTTGTCCCCTCTACTAAATCTGGATCAGGAAACCAGAGATTCTCTTCTCTGGTGGTTATCTCGGGTCCATCTGTCCAAAGGTATGACCTTTCGCAGTGCCAGATTGGACCATTGTAACAACAGACGCCAGCCTTCTAGGTTGGGGTGCAGTCTGGAACTCCCTGAAGGCTCAGGGTTCATGGACTCAGGAGGAGAAACTCCTCCCAATAAATATTCCGGAGTTAAGAGCAATATTCAATGCTCTTCTAGCTTGGCCTCAGTTAGCAAAACTGAGGTTCATCAGATTTCAGTCGGACAACATCACGACTGTGGCTTACATCAACCATCAAGGGGGGACCAGGAGTTCCCTAGCGATGTCAGAAGTCTCCAAGATAATTCGCTGGGCAGAGACTCACTCTTGCCACCTGTCAGCGATCCATATCCCAGGCGTGGAGAACTGGGAGGCGGATTTTCTAAGTCGTCAGACTTTTCATCCGGGGGAGTGGGAACTCCATCCGGAGGTGTTTGCTCAATTGGTTCTCCGTTGGGGCAAACCAGAACTGGATCTCATGGCGTCTCGCCAGAACGCCAAGCTTCCTTGTTACGGATCCAGGTCCAGGGACCCAGAAGCAGCACTGATAGATGCTCTAGCAGCGCCTTGGTTCTTCAACCTGGCTTATGTGTTTCCACCGTTTCCTCTGCTCCCTCGGCTGATTGCCAAAATCAAACAGGAGAGAGCATCGGTGATATTGATAGCGCCTGCGTGGCCACGCAGGACCTGGTATGCAGACCTAGTGGACATGTCATCCTTTCCACCATGGACTCTGCCTCTGAGACAAGACCTTCTAATACAAGGTCCTTTCAATCATCCGAATCTACTTTCTCTGAGACTGACTGCATGGAGATTGAACGCTTGATTCTATCAAAGGGTGGCTTCTCAGAGTCAGTAATTGATACCTTAATACAGGCACGAAAGCCTGTCACCAGGAAAATTTACCACAAGATATGGCGTAAATATCTTCATTGGTGTGAATCCAAGAATTACTCATGGAGTAGGGTTAGGATTCCTAGAATATTGTCCTTCCTCCAAGAGGGTTTGGATAAAGGATTATCAGCTAGTTCTTTAAAGGGATAGATTTCTGCACTGGCTATTCTTTTACACAAGCGTCTGGCAGAAGTTCCAGACGTTCAGGCATTTTGTCAGGCTTTAGTTAGAATTAAGCCTGTGTTTAAACCTGTTGCTCCCCCATGGAGCTTAAACTTGGTTCTTAAAGTTCTTCAAGGGGTTCCGTTTGAACCCCTTCATTCTATTGATATCAAACTTCTATCATGGAAAGTTCTTTTTCTGATGGCTATTTCCTCGGCTCGAAGAGTCTCGGAGTTATATGCCTTACATTGTGATTCTCCTTATCTGATCTTTCATTCAGATAAAGTAGTTCTGCGTACAAATCCTGGGTTTTTACCTAAGGTGGTTTCTAACAAGAATATCAATCAAGAGATTGTTGTTCCATCATTATGCCCTAATCCTTCTTCAAAGAAGGAACGTCTTTTGCATAATCTACACGTAGTCCGTGCATTGAAGTTTTACTTGCAGGCTACTAAAGATTTTCGTCAAACATCTAACCTGTTTGTTGTTTACTCTGGACAGAGGAGAGGTCAAAAGGCCTCGGCAACCTCTCTTTCCTTTTGGCTTCGGCGTATAATCCGTTTAGCATATGAGACTGCTGGACAGCAGCCCCCTGAAAGAATTACAGCTCATTCTACTAGAGCTGTGGCTTCCACCTGGGCCTTTAAAAATGAGGCCTCTGTTGAACAGATTTGCAAGGCTGCGACTTGGTCTTCGCTTCATACCTTTTCAAAATTTTACAAATTTGATACTTTTGCTTCTTCGGAGGCTGTTTTTGGGAGAAAGGTTCTACAGGCAGTGGTTCCTTCCGTTTAAGTTCCTGCCTTGTCCCTCCCATCATCCGTGTACTTTAGCTTTGGTATTGGTATCCCACAAGTAATGGATGATCCGTGGACTGGATACACTTAACAAGAGAAAACATAATTTATGCTTACCTGATAAATTTATTTCTCTTGTAGTGTATCCAGTCCACGGCCCGCCCTGTCATTTTAAGGCAGGTCTAAATTTTAATTAAACTACAGTCGCCACTGCACCCTATGGTTTCTCCTTTCTCGGCTTGTTTCGGTCGAATGACTGGATATGGCAGTGAGGGGAGGAGCTATATAGCAGCTCTGCTGTGGGTGATCCTCTTGCAACTTCCTGTTGGGAAGGAGAATATCCCATAGAAAATAAGAAATAAATTTATCAGGTAAGCATAAATTATGTTTTTAAAATGGAAGTGTATAAAAGTGTCTTAAAATGACATGCTCTGTCTGAATCATGCAAGTTCAGTTCTGACTTTTCTATCCATTTAATAGTTTTTTACAATGTGTTGCAGTTAAAGGGACAGTGTAGTCAGTTACTTTCATGATTCAGATAGGACATGTCATTTTAAACAACTTTCCAATTTACTTTTATCAAATTTGCTTTGTTCTCTTGGTATTCTTTGTTGAGAGCTAAACTTAGTATAGGCTCATATGCTAATTTCTAAGCCCTTGAAGGCTGCATCTTATCTCAGGGCATTTTGACAATTTTTTTACAGCTAGACAGCGGTAGTTTATTTGTGCCATAAAAATTACATTGTGCTCACTCCTGTGAGGTACCTAGGAGTCAGCATTCATTGGCTAAAATGCAAGTCTGTCCAAAACAACTGAAATAAGGGGGCAGTCTGCAGAGGCTTAAATACAAGGTAATTACAGAGGTAAAAAGATTAATATAACAGTCTTGGTTATGCAAATCTGGCTAATGCGTAATAAAAGGATTATCTACTTTTTTAAACAATAAAAATTCTGGAGTACTTTCCCTTTAACAAATGTGTGCTATGTTTGCACCACAGACAACTTTCTACTGAACAAGAAGTTCTGCAGAAGTCATTGGAGAAAGAATCTAAAGCAAACAAACGCTTATCCATGGAAAATGAAGAACTTCTTTGGAAATTACACAACGGTGACTTATGCAGCCCCAAAAAGTTGTCCCCATCTTCACCTGGAATACCTTTCCATTCTTCACGAAACTCAGGCTCTTTTTCCAGTCCAACAGTGTCGCCCAGATGACACTTTATGAACAAGGACTAAAACATTTCAGGACTCTTTGAGACTGCTGTGGACACTAATTGTGAAAGCAAAAGCTATATTAGCTACTAAATAGGAAATATGACTGGAATATGGTGCGGGAAATCCGTTATGTGACGTACTGGAAATCCAGGAGTAAGTCGTTGCTCCTTCAAGGAAAAGACTGTGGTAAAATATATTTGAACGTTGTTGCACAAAGCACTTACCTTGCAAGATGCAATTCTTGCTTTTTTCTTTTTGCCTTTTTTCACCTACAAGTTTATAGGGAAAAAAGCTCAGGGCTTGTAGATAGAAAGATCACAAACTTTATATAGTTTATCACCTGTATATATTGTGTATCTTCCCGTTTTGGTTGGGTGGGTGTGAGTTGTGTGGGAGCTGAATGAAAAACACTGGGGTTGTCTGCTTATTGCTTCTTTCATTACTCTGGACAAAGCAAAAGGGCAAACCTTAATTTAAAACAAAATTGGTAAATTCACCAGATTTTAGAAAACGGCGCAGAAGCTAGTTCTACAATTTCCAAAAGGAATCTGTTCCTATTTCTATGCCTAAAAACTAATGTGCATTTATTTAAATTAAAAAGATAATAGCCTTGGGATTTGTGTTTTTTTTGTTTGTTTTTTATTGCAGAAGTCTTGTGTGTTTATACCTAAAAATGTAGCGACGTTTTTTTCACCCATGATGTTCACAATATCCATTGTACCTGCTTCTCTATCGCAAATTTAGACATTTTACATTGTGATTTATTTCTGACTATGCAAAGTCCACGTTTATATTAAAGCTCCTTCTGTATATAAATATGTAATTTGTGTCCCGCATTTGGTGAAAATACGCCAGTTGCACTGTATTTCCTGTTCTCGGAGGGTTATGACAGCGCTGTCTCTGAATGGATCCTTATGAATCTGCCCTCATCGGCCTTTTTTATTTAAAATGATTGTCCTTTTGCTTTCAGCATAGTTAAGACCAAATCGATGGGTGAAGCTTTTGTAACTGGTGAAAATCCTTATTTACAATGATAAAATTGTGTCCAAAGAATTTTTGTCCCCTGTCAACTTTGTCATCAGTTGTACATTTTATATTTCCCACAGTGACAGTTGTCTTTTGTCTGATCAAGTCTATCTGGTAACACTGCCACTTGTGACAAGACCTCTCTGGCATTATGCATTAATCCCCTGTCGGTTGTCATTTTATTTAGGGCACTAATGTGTTAATAGCAAATATGGGCACAAAAAATGTCTCGTTCTAGTTTTTGTTGTTGTTTTTTCTCTTTCCTTTTTTTTTAAATTATTTTTATTTCCCTTTCATCTGCATCATGAAAATATTTGTAGCTTATAGGAAATGTGGATGTAAAAATGAATAATAAAGCTGTAGTTGCTTGATTTGTAATGATGGAAATATATTCTGACATGTAATAAGAAAATAAACTTATTGGTGCAATCATTTTTCCTCAAACATTCGATAGACTTCCAGTCTTATAGATATAGAGAAATAGATATATTTTTTTTTTATGATTTTGGATAATATAGAAAACTGAAGCCTTGTATCAAGAATATACTTGGAGACGAAACCACAATTTTTTCCATGATTGAGAGCATGCAATTTTAAATACATTTCACATTTATTTCTATTTAACTTGCTTTGTTCTTGGTATCCTTGTTGAAAAGTATACCTAGGTAGGCTCAGCAACTGGTGATTGGTCGCTGCACATATAAGGCTTTCAGATAGCTCCCAGTAGTGCATTGCTGTTCCTTCAACAAAGGATACCAAGACAATAAAGCAAATTAAATTGGAAAGTTGTTTACAATTTTATGACTTTTCTGAATCATGAAATACATTTTTGGGATGTCATGTCCCTTTTAAAGGTTACTTAAAATACATTAGACATTACAATTCTAGGTTACTTTATGTACTTATTGAATAGCAACAAAATATATAATTGGCTGAAAATACCAAATTCAGATGCAGTGCTGCAATGTTGGTGTGTTAGAGATTATTGGTTTTATTGTGACATAAAACACTGTAATTGCTCTATAACACTCGTCTGACTTTGTTCCAACACAACCAAAACATTTTTTGTTATAAACTGCCTTGTGTATTGTAGTTAATATCTTGCAAAAACAAACTTTGGACTAATTGCTCTACGAACTCTGCACATATTCGTCCAGCACAACTCCTGCTGATTAAACACTGCCTCATTCAGTAGCAATATTTAACACTGAACTGAACCAATGTCATTTTTATCCCTGCAAGATAATAGAACTAAATTTGAGATAATTACATTATTTACAGCATAACATTTTATCGCTAGTTACCCTTTGATGTTACAGTACCACTTTGGAGAAATATAGAAGTTCTAGTTCCAAGCGGAAACTGCTGCTGAGCCAATCAGCATCGCCAGTTGTGCAACCTAACTGTGCAACTAGCGCAAATTAGCTCAGGGGCAGTTTCCGCTCTGCGGCTTCTGATTTTGGTATTTCAAATGTGTTTTAGGAATTAAACGCATAGCATTGCATGGTCTCTAGTAATAAAATTACATGCTCTAAAAATATTTAAGCATGTAATTTCTTTTTTTTATTTCTTTGTAAATACTATAATGGCCTTTTTAAAAAGACCGTGTTTAGCCAAGTGACAACACACACTTATGAATGCATATGCTTGCTTTATACATTGTCATGTAAACGTGTTTCCCCATTGTTTGTAATGAGCCATTTTACCTGCTGAAGTCTATTAAATTGGTTATAAATAGTATTTATGCTTTTATTTTGTTGTTTGAAATAACTCATGCAAAGCAAAGTAACAAGAGGCAGCAGCAGATGTCAACCTCCAGGTTTGGAATGGAAGAGGCCAACTCCTTTAGAAGGGTGTTCCTGCAGCTGCTTTAAATACAATAAACTCTTAGCTGCTTACCTGAGTATATTGTCCCTTTAAGGGTAAAAGCCAATCTGTTTTAGTTACTGTGATCAAGATGCATGAATTTATTATCACAAATTGTGAGTCTGTGATAGGTAGAACCAGCAGTGTCTGTTTAATTGAGTGTTTAATTTATATGCCTGCATTTCTGAGCATTTGCTGCCAGGGACACATCTTAGTGTCAAACAGCTGCAGATAATGTCACAGCATCAGGTAGACGTACCCTCTTTGGCTACTTGGGAATCTGGATGGACTGTTCAAGTGGGATATAACTTTTCTCTTGTAAGGTGTATCCAGTCCACGGATCATCCATTACTTGTGGGATATTCTCATTCCCAACAGGAAGTTGCAAGAGGACACCCACAGCAGAGCTGTAATATAGCTCCTCCCCTAACTGTCATAGCCAGTCATTCTCTTGCAACTCTCAACAAGCAAGGACGTTGTAGGAGAGAGTGGTTAAATATAGCTAGTTTATTTTCTTCAATCAAAAGTTTGTTATTTTTAAATAGTACCGGAGTTGTGCTATTTTATCTCAGGCAGTAAATAGAAGAAGAATCTGCCTGAGGTTTCTATGATCTTAGCAGGTTGTAACTAAGATCCATTGCTATTCTCACATATGTCTGAGGGGATTACACAGATGAGGTAACTTCAGCGAGAGAATGGCGTGCAGTTTATTCTGCTATCAGGTATGTGCAGTTATAATTTTTTCTAGAGATGGAAAACACTAGAAAATGCTGCTGATACCGGATTAATGTAAGTTAAGCCTGAATACAGTGATTTAATAATGACTGGTATCATGCTTACTCCCAGGGGTAATACCCTTATGATATTTACAATATAAAACGTTTGCTGGCATGTTTAATCATTTTTATATATGCTTTGGTGATAAAACTTTATTGGGGCCTAGTTTTTTCCACATGGCTGGCTTAAATTTTGACTAGAAACAATTTCCACTGTTGTAGTATAAAAGTTACAGTTGGTTCAGTTAAAATTACAAACTGTGACATCCAGCTTCCCTCAAAGGCCCTCTGAATGCTATAGGACATCTCTAAAGGGCCCAAAGGCTTTCCAAAGTCGTTTATTGGGGAAGGTAGGGCCACAGCTTGCTGTGGCAGTTGGTTGTGACTGTTAAAAAACGTCTATTTCTTTTTTTTGATCCGTTTTTTGAACTAAGGGGTTAATCATCCATTTGCAAGTGGGTGCAATGCTATGTTAGCCTATTATACACACTGTAAAAATTTTGTTTGATTTACTGCATTTTTTCACTGTTTTTCAAATTCTGACAAAATTTGTTTCTCTTAAAGGCACAGTACCGTTTTTTATATTTGCTTGTTAACTTGATTTAAAGTGTTTTCCAAGCTTGCTAGTCTCATTTCTATTCTGTATAAACATGTCTGACATAGAAGAAACTCCTTGTTTATTATGTTTAAAAGCCATGGTGGAACCCCCTCTTAGAATGTGTACCAAATGTACTGATTTCATTTTATGCAATAAAGATCATTTTCTGTCTTTAAAAAATGTATCACCAGAGGAATCTGACGAGGGGGAAGTTATGCCGACTAACTTTCCCCACGTGTCAGACCCTTTGACTCCCGCTTAAGGGACTCACGCTCAAATGGCGCCAAGTACATCTAGGGCGCCCACAGCGTTTACTTTACAAGACATGGCGGCAGTCATGGATAATACACTGTCAGCGGTATTAGCCAGACTACCTGAACTTAGAGGTAAGCGAGATAGCTCTGGGGTGAGACAAAATGCAGAGCATACTGACGCTTTAAGAACCATGTCTGATACTGCCTCACAATATGCAGAAGCTGAGGAAAGAGAGCTTCAGTCAGTGGGTGATGTTAATGACTCAGGAAAGATACCTGATTCTAATATTTCTACATTTAAATTTAAGCTTGAACACCTCCGCGTGTTGCTTAGGGAGGTTTTAGCTGCTCTGAATGACTGTGATACCATTGCAGTGCCAGAGAAATTGTGTAGACTGGATAAATACTTTGCAGTGCCGGTGTGTACTGATGTTTTTCCAAATACCTAAAAGGTTTACAGAAATTATTAATAAGGATTGGGATAGACCAGGTGTGCCGTTCTCTTCCCCTCCTATTTTTAGAAAAATGTTTCCAATAGACGCCACCACATGGGACTTATGGCAGACAGTCCCTAAGGTGAAGGGAGCAGTTTCTACTCTAGTAAAGCGTACTACTATCCCTGTCGAGGACAGTTGTGCTTTTTTTTTTTTAGATCCAATGGATAAAAAATTAGAGGTTACCTTAAGAAAATATTTATTCAACAAGGTTTTATCCTACAGCCCCTTGCATGCATTGCCCCTGTCACTGCTGCTGCGGCGTACTTGTTTGAGTCTCTGGAAGAGGCTTTACAGGTAGCGACTCCATTGGATGACATACTTGCCAAGCTTAGAGCACTTAAGCTAGCCAATTCTTTTATTCTGATGCCATTGTTCATTTGAATAAACTAACGGCTAAGCATTCTGGTTTTGCTATACAGGCGTGCAGATCGCTATGGCTTAGATCATGGTCAGCTGACGTGACTTCAAAATCTAAGCTACTTAACATTCCCTTCAAGGGGCAGACCCTATTCGGGCCTGGTTGAAGGAGATTATTGCTGATATCACTGGAGGAAAAGGTCATGCCCTTCCTCAGGACAGGTCCAAATCTAGGGCCAAACAGTCTAATTTTCGTGCCTTTCAAAACTTCAAGGCAGGTGCGGCATCAACTTCCTCTAATAATAAACAAGAGGGAACTTTTGCTCAATCCAAGACGGTCTGGAGACCAAACCTGACATGGAAAAAAGGTAAGCAGGTAAAAAAGCCTGCTGCTGCCTCTAAGACAGCATAAAGGAATGGCCCCCTATCCGGGAACGGATCTAGTAGGGGGCAGACTTTCACTCTTTGCCCAGGCGTGGGCAAGAGATGTTCAGGATCCCTGGGCGTTGGAAATTATATCCCAGGGATATCTTCTGGACTTCAAAGCTTCCCCCCCAAAAGGGAGATTTCACCTTTCACAATTATCTGCACACCAGATAAAGAGAGAGGCATTCTTACACTGTGTACGAGTCCTCCTAGTTATGGGAGTGATCCATCCAGTTCCAAAGGAGGGACAGGGTTTTTACTCAAATCTGTTTGTGGTTCCCAAAAAAGAGGGAACCTTCAGACCAATTTTGGATCTAAAGATCTTAAACAAATTCCTCAAAGTTCCGTCGTTCAAGATGGAAACTATTCGTACCATCCTACCACTGATCCAGAAGGGTCAATATATGACTACAGTGGATCTAAAGGATGCTTATCTTCACATTCCGATACACAAAGATCATCATCGGTTTCTCAGGTTTGCCTTTTAAGACAGGCATTACCAGTTGTAGCTCTTCCCTTGGGATTAGCTACAGCCCCAAGAATCTTTACAAAGGTTCTAGGGTCACTTATGGCGGTCCTAAGGCCGCGGGGCATAGCAGTAGCCCCTTATTTAGACGACATCCTGATACAGGCGTCAAACTTCCAAATTGCCAAGTCTCATACGGACGTAGTACTGGCATTTCTGTGGTAGCATGGGTGGAAAGTGAACGAGGAAAAGAGTTCTCTATCCCCACTCACAAGAGTTTCCTTTCTAGGGACTCTGATAGATTCTGTAGAAATGAAAATTCACCTGACGGAGTCCAGGTTATCAAAGCTTCTAAATTCCTGCCGGGTTCAGTGTATGGAAGTAATCGGCTTAATGGTAGCGGCAATGGACATAGTGCCGTTTGCACGCTTACATCTCAGACCGTTGCAACTATGCATGCTCAGTCAGTGGCGTGGGGATTACACAGATTTGTCCCCTCAACTGAATCTGGACCAAGAGACCAGGGATTCTCTTCTCTGGTGGCTATCTCGGGTCCATCTGTCCAAAGGTATGACCTTTCGCAGGCCAGATTGGACAATTGTTACGACAGATGCCAGCCATCTAGGTTGGGGTGCAGTCTGGAACTCCCTGAAGGCTCAGGGATCGTGGACTCAGGAGGAGTCTCTCCTTCCATTAAATATTCTGGAACTAAGAGCGATATTCAAGGCTCTTCAGGCTTGGCCTCAGTTAGCAACTCTGAGGTACATCAGATTTCAGTCGGACAACATCACGACTGTAGCTTACATCAACCATCAAGGGGGAATGAGAAGTTCCCTAGAGATGTTAGAAGTTTAAAAAATAATTTGCTGGGCAGAGATTCACTCTTGCCACCTATCAGCTATCCATATCCCAGGTGTAGAGCACTGGGAGGCGGATTTTCTAAGTTGTCAGACTTTTCATCCGGGAGAGTGGGAACTCCATCCGGAGGCATTTGCACAACTGATTCATCGTTGGGGCAAACCAGAACTGAATCTCATAGCGTCTCGCCAGAACGCCAAGCTTCCGTGTTACGGATCCAGGTCCAGGGATCCCAAGGCGACACTGATAGATGCTCTAGCAGCGCCCTGGTCTTTCAACCTGGCTTATGTGTTTCCACCATTTCCTCTGCTCCCTCGACTGATTGCCAAGATCAAGCAGGAGAGAGCATCGGTGATTCTGATAGCACCTGCGTGGCCACGCAGGACCTGGTATGCATATCTAGTGGACATGTCATCCTTTCCACCATGGTCTCTGCCTCTGAAACAGGACCTTCTACTTCAGGGTCCTTTCAACCATCCAAATCTAATTTCTCTGAGGCTGACTGCCTGGAGATTGAACGCTTGATTTTATCAAAGCGTGGCTTCTCCGAGTCAGTTATTGATACCTTAAGACAGGCACGAAAGCCTGTCACCAGGAAAATTTACCATAAGGTATGGCGTAGATATCTTTATTGGTGTGAATCCAAGGGTTACTCATGGAGTAAGGTCAGGATTGCTAGGATATTATCTTTTCTCCAAGAAGGTTTGGAAAAAGGATGGTCAGCTAGTTAAGCGTCTGGCAGATGTTCCAGACGTTCAGGCATTTTGTCAGGCTTTAGTTAGAATCAAGCCTGTGTTTAAACCTGTTGCTCCACCATGGAGCTTAAACTTGGTTCTTAAGGTTCTTCAAAGCTTTTATCTTGGAAAGTTCTTTTTTTGGTAGCTATTTCCTCGGCTTGTAGAGTCTCTGAGCTATCTGCCTTACAATGTGATTCTCCTTATCTGATTTTTCATACGGATAAGGTAGTCCCGCGTACCAAACCTGGGTTCTTACCTAAGGTGGTATCTAACAAGAATATCAATCAAGAGATTGTTGTTCCATCCTTGTGTTACACAATTTGGACGTGGTCCGTGCTTTAAAGTTTTACTTACAAGCTACTAAAGATTTTCGTCAAACATCTGCTTTGTTTGTTGTCTACTCTGGACAGAGGAGAGGTCAAAAGGCTTCGGCAGCCTCTTTTTCTTTTTGACTAAGAAGCTTAATCCGCTTAGCCTATGAGACTGCTGGACAGCAGCCTCCTGAAAGGATTACAGCTCATTCCACTAGAGCTGTGGCTTCCACTTGGGCCTTTAAAAATGAGGCTTCTTTTGATCAGATTTGCAAGGCGACGACTTGGTCTTCGCTTCATATTTTTTCAAAATTTTGCAAATTTGATACTTTTGCTTCTTCGGAGGCTATATTTGGGAGAGGTTTTACGGGCAGTGGTTCCTTCCATTTAAGTTCCTGCCTTGTCCCTCCCATCATCCGTGTACTTTAGCTTTGGTATTGGTATCCCACAAGTAATGGATGATCCATGGACTGGATACACCTTACAAGAGAAAACACAATTTATGCTTACCTGATAAATTTATTTCTCTTATGGTGTATCCAGTCCACGGCCCGCCCTGTCATTTTAAGGCAGGTAATTTTTAAATTTAAACTACAGTAACCACTGCACCCTATGGTTCCTCCTTTCTCGGCTTGTTTTCGGTCGAATGACTGGCTATGACAGTTAGGGGAGGAGCTATATTACAGCTCTGCTGTAGGTGTCCTCTTGCAACTTCCTGTTGGGAATGAGAATATCCCACAAGTAATGGATGATCCGTGGACTGGATACACCACAAGAGAAATAAATTTATCAGGTAAGCATAAATTGTGTTTTCTAATAGATGTCAAGCAAGCTCCAAGAGGTTTGTAGTTAGATTCTATAGATTGTTGATATGAGGCCAGATGCACAACCATCTATAGTACTGTTTAAGTATCTTGAGAAATTTTTATAGTTATTCCTGGTGCGTCCATTTTACATAAATTGGTCAGGAATTTGTCAGTTCAGCTATTCATCTAGGCCTGAAAAATCTAATTTTAGTTTTTTAGAGTACATATATGGGAGTATTGCAAAAAGTTAATAACAATACCGATTTAAACCTAAACAAAGCAGATAAAGCCCCTACTAGTCAATACAGTTTACACTCTAATACAAATAAATATGGAGATGGTAAACAAGAGGGTGATGTTAGGGAAGATTGAGGGTTAAAAGACCATTAAATACAGTAGAATGTTCTAAATCAACAAGTACATAATAAAAATACAACACAATAACGCTTTGAATTTCAAATGGGTAGTAGATTATTTTTTATTTTTTTTTTAACAGGGAAAAACAAAAGAGCGCAAACTCAATTCAAGGTACATTTATTAACACAGTAGCGCAAACATATAAAATCACACTTACAAGATGTAAGGAAAAACAGGCATGTAGTCTTATGCTGACAAGGCGTAGTGAATCACTGTATCTTGATGTAGGATCGAAAAAAGCAATAATTACCCCACACGCTAGTCACCGCGTCTCCCCAGGGTAAGTGCTGACTTCAAGATTCAGGATTGTATTAAACAAATGCAAGCTTGATGCATAAAAATGTACAGTCTATAGTTCATAAAACCAACCTCAACGCGTTTCACCCGTTCCACGGACGGGCTTTGTCAAGAGGAAATATTGAATGAGGTTTCAGGTAAACTGCTAACTTTATAAAGATTCAGTCAACCAATCCTGTAAGGGGGTGTGTACAGGTAATACACCTGACCCTTATATATCAGTGGATGGACTATATTAACCCCTATTGATCAGAATTGAATAACATACTTCATATTAGTACAAAAATTTACAAGGTAGATACATTATATTTATAATGGTATACAAATACACACACCTTGCTTGAAAGCATTACATATTGTACTAGACCCTCATACAATACTATATACAGTTATAACCTCATATTAAAAGATCTTAACTGGATCCCTATTTAAATATGATATAATACTACATAAAACCAGAACTAAACCTTGCACGGTTGTAAAGAATAAACATCTAGTACAAAGTGACAGATAAACAAAATATAATTCCAAAATACAGAATTGTGAATAATTATATAAGTGTACAATATAATATTAGCTTAAAAAAAAAAAATAACTATTCACAATTCTGTATTTTGGAATTATATTTTGTTTATCTGTCACTTTGTACTAGATGTTTCTTCTTTACAACTGTGCAAGCTTTAGTTCTGGTTTTATGTAGTAATAATAAGGGGACAGGAGAATCTATGCTACAAGGAGAGATTAGCCAAACTGGCTCTGTTTTCTCTAGAAAAAAAGGTGCTTGAGAGGTGACATGATTACTTTATATAAATATATTCAAGGCCCATATACAGAGATAGCAGAAGCTCTGTTTATTCCAAGAAAATTGTGACAAGGTCACATTTTAAGGCTGAAGGAAAGGAGATTTAATCACCTGCAACGGAAACGTTTCTTTCATGTAATTGGCAAGAGTCCATGAGCTAGTGACGTATGTGATATACAATCCTACCAGGAGGGGCAAAGTTTCCCAAACCTTAAAATGCCTATAAATACACCCCTCACCACACCCACAATTCAGTTTTACAAACTTTGCCTCCTATGGAGGTTTTGAAGTAAGTTTGTGCTAAGATTTCTACGTTGATTTGCGCTTCTCAGCTTTTTTGAAGCCCGATTCCTCTCAGAGTACAGTGAATGTCAGAGGGATGTGAAGGGAGTATCGCTTATTGAATACAATGATTTCCCTAACGGGGGTCTATTTCATAGGTTCTCTGTTATCGGTCGTAGAGATTCATCTCCTACCTCCCTTTTCAGATTGACAATATACTCTCATATTCCATTACCTCTACTGATAACCGTTTCAGTACTGGTTTGGCTATCTGCTATATGTGAATGGGTGTCTTTTGGTAAGTAAGTTTTCATTACTTAAGACACTCTCAGCTATGGTTTGGCACTTTATGTATTTATATAAAGTTCTAAATATATGTATTGTACTTATATTTGCCATGATTCAGGTTTTCAGTATATTTCCTTTTTGCAGACGGTCAGTTTCATATCGGGGAAATGCTTTTTTATGAAAATGTATTTCTTACCTGGGGTATAGTCTCTTCTTCAAATTGACTGTCTTTTAAATTCGCGGGCAGATTTAGGTTCGCGAGGGCGCAAAATGCCAAAGTTTATTTCTTCATTCTTGGCGCGAAGTTACGTTAGTTGATGCAAATTCGTCATTTCCGGCGTCTTAGTTGACACCGAGTCTTTCACAAGGTTGCATCATCTATGATGCGAGAGTGTCGTTTCGAATGTTTTTGGCGGCAATTTTTTTTTTTCTGTTTGTTGTGCGTCATACTTTGCGCCAAATATTTTCATTATTTAACACCCCATTCCTATTTGCCTCTTGCCTTTTTCAATGTCAGAGGGCTATGCTGTATGCATTTTTTCCCATTCCTGAAACTGCCATATAAGGAAATTGATCATTTTGCTTTATATGTTGTTTTTTTCTCTTACATTTGCAAGATGTCTCAATTTGATCCTGTCTCAGAATTCACTGTTGGATCCCTGCTGCCTGATAACAGTTCTACCAAAGCTAAGTGCATTTGTTGTAAACTTGTGGAGATTATATCTCCAGCTGTGGTTTGTAATAGTTATGATAAACTTTTACATGCAGAAAATGTATCCATCAGTAGTAGTTCATTACCTGTTGCTGTTCCCTCAACATCTAATGTACGAGATATACCTGTGAATTTAAAATAATTTATTTCTAATAAACGTAAAATGTGTCTTAAAACTTCTCATAGAGTTGATGAAATTTCAAATGACCGGCACCATACTGATTTATCTTTCTCTGATGAGGATCTATCTGATTCAGAAGATCCTGCCTCAGATATTGACACTGACAAATCCTCTTATTTAAAATGGAGTATATTCGTTATTTATTAAAAGATGTGTTGATTACGTTAGATATGGAGGAAACTAGTCCTCTTGATATTAAAACTAGTAAACGTTTCAATTCTGTTTATAAACCTCCTGTGGTTATTCTAGAGGTTTTTCCAGTTCCTGATGCTATTTCTGATATGATTTCTAAAGAATGGAATAGACCTGGTACTACTTTTATTCCTTCTTCAAGGTTTAGAAAATTGTATCCTTTGCCAGCAGTTAGATTGGAGTTTTGGGAAAAGATCCCCAAAGTTGATGGGGCTATCTCTACTCTCGCTAAATGTACTACTATTCCTACAGAAGATAGTACTTCTTCTAAAGATCCTTTAGATAGGAAACTTGAATCTTATCTAAGGAAGGCTAATTTATATTCAGGTCATCTTCTTAGGCCTGCAATTTCTTTGTCTGATGTTGCAGCTGCTTCAACTTTTTGGTTGGAGACTTTAGCGCAACAAGTATCGGATCATGATTTGTCTAGCATTAAGTTGATTCAACATGCTAATAATTTCATTTTTGATGCCATTTTTTACATCAAAATTGATGTTAGATACAGTATATGTCTTTAGCTATTTTAGCTAGAAGAGCTTTGTGGCTCAAATCTTGGAATGCTGATATGACTTCTAAGTCCAGATTGCTATCTCTTTCTTTCCAAGGTAATAAATTATTTGGTTCTCAGTTGGATTCAATAATTTCAACTGTCACTGGGGGGAAAGGAGTTTTTTGCCTCAGGATAAAAAACCTAAGGGCAAATCTAAAGATTTGTCGAAAGGAACAGTTTTCGTTCCTTTCGACATAATTAGGAACAGAAATCTAATCCTTCCCCAAAGGAATCTGTTTCCAATTGGAAGCCTTCCTCAAATTGGAATAAATCCAAGCCATTTAAGAGATCAAAGCCAGCCCCCAAGTCCGCATGAAGGTGCAGCCCTCATTCCAGCTCAGCAGGTATGGGGCAGATTAAAATTTTTCAAAGATGTTTGGGTCAATTCGGTTAAAAATCATTGGATTCAGAGTAAGACCGCCTGTGAGAAGATTTTTTCTCTCGTGCATTCCAGCGAACCCAGTAAAGGCTCAGGCTTTCCTGAAGTGTGTTTCAGACCTGGAGTTATCAGGGGTAATCATGCCAGTTCCGTTTCAGGAACAGGGTCTATGGTTTTAATCAAATCTATTCATTGTCCCAGAGAAAGAAAATTCATTCAGACCAGTTTTGGATCTAAAGATTTTGAATCGATATGTAAGAGTAACAACTTTCAAGATAGTGACTATAAGGACTATTTTGCCTTTTGTTCAGCAAGGGCTTTATATGTCCACAATGGACTTACAGGATGCATATCTTCATATTCCGATTCATCCGGATCACTATCAGTTCCTGAGATTCTCTTATCTAGACAAACATTACCAATTTGTTGCTCTTCCTTTTGGCCTTGCGACAGCTCCAAGAATCTTTTCAAAGGTTCTCGGTGCCCTACTCTCTGTAATCAGAGAGCGGGGTATTGCGGTGTTTCCTTATTTGGGCGATATGTTGGTACTCTCTCAGTCTTTACGTTCTGCAGAATCTCACACAAATCAACTAGTGTTTCTTCAAAGATATGGTTGATTGAAAGATCAATTTACCAAAAAGTTATTTGATTCCTCAGACAAAGGTAACCTTTTTAGGTTTCCAGATAGATTCAGTGTCCATGACTTTGTCTCTAACAGACAAGAGACGTTTGAAATTGGTTGCAGCCTGTCGGAACCTTCAGTCTCAGTCATTCCCTTCAGTAGTTATGTGCATGGAAGTGTTAGGTCTCATGACTGCAGCATCAGACGAGATCCCCTTTGCTCGTTTTCATATGAGACCTCTCCAGCTTTGTTTGCTGAACCAATAGTGCAGGGATTATACAAGGATATCACAATTAATATCCTTAAATCCCAATGTTTGACTTTCTCTGACTTGGTGGTTAGATCACCATCGTATAATTCTTGGGGCCTCTTTTGTTCGTCCAACCTGGACTGTGATCACAACAGATGCAAGTCTTTCAGGTTGGGGAGCTGTTTGGGGATCTCTGACAGCACAAGGGGTTTGGAAATCTCAAGAGGCGAGATTACCAATCAATATTTTGGAACTCCGTGCGATTCTCAGGGCTCTTCAGTTTTGCCCTCTGTTGAAGAGAGAACCGTTCATTTGTTTTCAGACAGACAATATCACAACTGTGGCATATGTCAATCATCAGGGTGGGACTCAGTCCTCAAGCTATGAAAGAAGTATCTCGGATACTTGTTTGGGCGGAATCCAGCTCCTGTCTAATTTCTGCGGTTCATATGCCAGGTATAGACAATTGGGAAGCGGATTATCTCAGTCGTCAGACTTTACATCCGGGAGAATGGTCTCTCCACCCAGATGTGTTTTCTCAAATTGTTCAGATGTGGGGGCTTCCAGAAATAGATCTGATGGCATCTCATCTAAACAAGAAACTTCCCAGGTACCTGTCCAGGTCCAGGGATCCTCAAGCGGAAGCAGTGGATGCATTGACACTTCCGTGGTGTTATCAACCTGCTTATATTTTCCCGCCTCTAGTTCTTCCAAGAGTGAAATCCAAAATAATCATGGAGCAATCATTTGGATCCAGCATGGCTTCACAGGTGGATCCAGTATGGCCTCACAGGTTTTGGTATGCGGATCTTGTTCAGATGTCCAGTTGCCAACCTTGGCCACTTCCATTAAGACCAGACCTTCTATCTCAAGGTCTGGTTTTCCATCAGGATCTCAAATCATTAAATTTGAAGGTATGGAAATTGAACGCTTAGTGCTTAGTCATAGAGGTGCTTAGTCATAGAGGTTTCTCTGACTCAGTGATTAATACTATGTTGCAGGATCGTTTCTAGAAAGATTTATTATCGAGTTTGGAAGACTTATATTTCATGGTGTTCTTCTCATAAATTCTCTTGGCATTCTTTTAGAATTCCTAGAATTTTACAGTTTCTTCAGGATGGTTTGGATAAAGGTTTGTCTGCAAGTTAATTGAAAGGACAAATCTCTGCTCTTTCAGTTTTATTCCACAGGAAAATTGCTAAACTTCCTGATATTCATTGTTTTGTTCAGGCTATGGTTCGTATCAAGGCTGTCATTAAATCAATCTCTCCTCCTTGGAGTCTTAATTTGGTTTTGAAGACTTTACAGGCTCCTCCATTTGAGCCTATGCATTCTTTGGACATTAAACTACTTTCTTGGAAAGTGTTGTTCCTTTTGGCCATCTCTTCTGCTAGAAGAGCTTCTGAATTATCTACTCTTTCTTGCGATTCTCCTTTTCTGATTTTTCATCAGGATAAGGCAGTTTTGCGGACTTCATTTAAATTCTTACCTAAGGTTGTGAATTCTAACAACATTAATAGAGAAATTGTTGTCCCTTCTTTATGTCCTAATCCTAAGAATTCTTTGGAGAGATCCTTACATTCTTTGGATGTGGTGAGAGCTCTGAAATATTATGTTGAAGACACTAAAGATTTCAGGAAGACTTCTAGTCTATTTGTTATCTTTTCTGGTTCCAGGAAAGGTCAGAAGGCTTCTGCCATTTCTTTGGCATCATGGTTAAAGCTTTTGATTCATCAAGCTTATTTGGAGTCGGGTAAAGCCCCGCCTCAGAGAATTACAGCTCATTCTACTAGATCAGTTTCCACTTCTTGGGCTTTTAAGAATGAAGCTTCAGTTGATCAGATTTGCAAAGCAGCAACTTGGTCTTCTTTGCATACATTTACTAAATTCTACCATTTTGATGTATTTGCTTCTTCGGAAGCAGTTTTTGGTAAGAAGGTTCTTCAGGCAGCTGTTTCAGTTTGATTCTTCTGCTCATGATTTAAGTTTTTATTTTTGAGAATAAACTTATATTTGGGTTGTGGATTAATTTTTTCAGCAAATGGCTGTTTTTATTTTGTCCCTCCCTCTCTAGTGACTCTTGCGTGGAGTTCCACATCTTGGGTATTGCTATCCCATAAGTCACTAGCTCATGGACTCTCTCCAATTACATGAAAGAAAACATAATTTATGTAAGAACTTACCTGATAAATTAATTTATTTCATATTGGCAAGAGTCCATGAGGCCCACCCTTTTTTATGGTGGTTATGATTTTTTTTGTATAAAGCACAATTTACAAATTCCTTTGTTGATGCTTTTTACTCCTTTCTTTATCACCCCACTTCTTGGCTATTCGTTAAACTGAATTGTGGGTGTGGTGAGGGGTGTATTTATAGGCATTTTGAGGTTTGGGAAACTTTGCCCCTCCTGGTAGGATTGTATATCCCATACGTCACTAGCTCATGGACTCTTGCCAATATGAAAGAAATTAATTTATCAGGTAAGTTCTTGCATAAATTGTTTTTTTCACTGTAAAAATTGTGAAACTCATTAACTAAGGAGGTAGTAAATGCCAAAACCTTTAGATACATTTAAAAATGGTTTAGATACATTTCTGTTTTGAAACAGAGTTAAGGGATATGATTGCTTGTGTTAACTGGGTCACCTTTTTTAATGGGATTAATTTAAACTCAACTGGAGCTTTTTGTATAGGTTGAACTGGATGGACTTCTGTCTTTTTTTCAACCTTATTTACTAGGTTTCTATGTAATTTATGAGGTAAGCATAAATTGTTTTCTTTCATACAGGGGGTGAGAGTCCACAATCCATTACCCATGGGCACTAATACCCAAGCTGTGGCATCCACGAATAATAACATAAAGGGAGGGATTTAAAAAAAAAACAACTTTTTCACTTAGAAATTAAATCCACAACCCCAATATTTTTTTTTTTTATGCACTTAAAATAAATCAAACAGGCAAAAAATAAACTGAGATAGCCACCTAAAAAACCTTTTATACCAAAGGCTGCTTCAGAAGAAGCAAAAACCTCAAAATGATAGTTTTGTAAAAGTATGCCAAGAAGACCAAGTAGCTGCCTTGCAAACTTGAGCAACTGAAGTCTCATTCTCGAAAGCCCAAAAAGTGGCATCTGACCTAGTAGAATGAACAGTAATCCTCTGATGGAGACTGACGTGCCACTGAATAGACTTTGTGAATCAAAAGTTTCAACCAAAGAAACAGAAGAACTTTCTGACCCTTCTTCGGACCAGAAAAATGAATGAACAAACTAGTTTGTCTAAAGAAAAAATGAATGAACAAACTAGTTTGTCTAAAGTCCTTAGTAGCATCAATTAAATATTCCAATTCCTTAACATCCAAATAATGCAAAGATCTCTGAAGCATTCTTGGGATTAGGACACACAGAAGTAACACAAATCTGTTAATGAGGCCTATTTATCAAATGTCTTTCGGACCTGATACGACAGACCGTATTCAGCATTGCACCAGCAGCTCTTGTGATATGTCTCAGAATTAAGATAAGGATATGTCTCAGAATCCAAAGAGGAAGGACCGGAATAGTGTCCCAAAACTTGCTTGATTGTAGTGATGTGGTGATCTTCACCCACCTCACAGGAAACAAGGAAACATGCAAAATAGTGAAGCCTATTAGGGAATGTGGTCTCACCACAGAGGAATAGTGCTGTGACTAAGCTCTTAGTTGATAGGCAAATTGGTATAAAGCTCCATGGCTCCGCTATAGACTCAGGAACTCCAAAGTGGATTAAATACAATATTTATCCTAAAAACATAGGACAGAATACTTGAAAAAGTTGACGGCATATCAGTAAAATGTGTGTTGGATATTACAGGACTTTAACTGACTTGGAAAACATACACTCAGTTTTTTTCTGGCACACTTTGTATTCGCTGTTTAGTAGGCCTGCTTTGTACCAGACTGGCCTCTAGACTTGAGATCGGTTTCTTGTATGCTATGATATTACTTTGTGTATACAGTCTGTATTTCTGTCCTATGTTTTTAGAATAAATATTGTCTTTAATCCACTTTGGAATTCCTGAGGCTCCAGGGGAGCTGTGGGGCTTTGTACCAATCTGCCTATC
Organism: Bombina bombina; assembly: GCF_027579735.1. Classification (NCBI taxonomy): domain Eukaryota; kingdom Metazoa; phylum Chordata; class Amphibia; order Anura; family Bombinatoridae; genus Bombina; species Bombina bombina. Next base: position 1,202,280,852 of record NC_069500.1, read on the forward strand.
AACTAAGAGCTTATTCATAGCTCAGAAAAGTGTGAGTACTATTCCTCTGTGGTGAGACCACATTCCCTAATTGGCTTCACTATTTTGTGTTTTTCCTTCTTTCCTGTGAGGTGGGTGAAGATCATCATATCACTACACTACTATCAACCAAGATTTGGGGCACTATTCTGGTCCTTCCTCTTTGGACACTGACATGTCCTTATCTTATTTTGTATACACTGTGTTTTTTAAATTGTATTTTAATTTTTAGTGTACACACATATACTTACCTTTAACAGTAGGGATAGATTTTTACCCTGCTTCCACTTGTCCCAGTTAGCTCTCGGCCTCCAGACTGAACAAGAGGAGCCTTGCTTTTAAGCAGAGAAGTCAACCTTTTGTTCTTTATTCTGACAAAAGGATTGAAAACGATTAGAAGCTTTGGATTTCCCTCTAGACTTTTTGTCCTGAGGAAGAAAAGCCCCTTTACCGCTAGTAACGGTAGATATTATAGCAACTAAATCAGAACCAAACAACTTCTTTCCCTGAAAGAAAAGAGATGATAATCTAGACTTTGACACCATAAGGCTTTCCTGGCAAGGACTGCCAAAGACATGCTTTTTGACATTAATCTTCATAATACAGCATCACAAATTTAATGAATTAGCACACTTGAGTAAACCCAAACGATTTGCATCAGAATATTATTATTGGTTATTTGTAGAGCGCCAACAGATTCCGCAGCGCTATAAACAATACTGCTCTGAAAGACAAGACAACCAGAAAGTAGAAGCAGCATCATCTCCATCAGCAATATAAGTAGCTGGCCTGAACACATACCCTGCTTGTAAAAGCCCTTCTATGAAAATACTCTATTGAAAGGGTCTTTAAAAGAAGTACTGTCTTCCAAAGGAACAGTAGTATGTTTATCTAGAGTGGATATCCTTTTTTTTTTTTTTTTTTTTTTTTTAAACCTTGCAGAAGGAATTACCTGGCTTAGACTATTCCCTAGAAATCATATCAGAGACAGCATTAAAGCGACATGAAACCCACATTTTTTATTTCATTATTAGATAGAACAAGCCATTTTAAACAACTTTCTAATTTCATTCTATTATCTAATTTGCTTTATTCTCTTGATATCCTTTGCTGAAAATAATATCTAGATAGGCTCAGTAGCTGCTGATTGGTGGCTGCATATAGATGCCTCTTGTGATTGGCTCACCTTTGTGCATTGCTATTCAACAAAAGATATCTAAAGAATGAAGCAAATTAGATAATAGATGTAAAATGGAATGTTGATTAAAATTGCAATCTTTATCTGATTCATGAAAGAAAAAGTTTGGGTTTAATGTCCCTTTAAGAATAGGGAAAACCCTCAGGGAGATTAACAACAGTCTTAAAAACTGAATTTAAATGATTACAAGGCTTATCCGAAAATGTAGGATCTTTAACCCCTAATGTAATTAAGACCACCTTTAAAAGAAAACGAATATGTTCAACCTCAAACGAAAAAGAGAAAATATCAGGTTCAACTTCAGTTGAACAGTCCTCCTCACCAGAGGAAACTTCACCATCCAAAGACATAACAGTATCCCTGGTTTCAGGGCACAAAGAACTTGTAATATACAGAGAAGCGCACTCTCAGGAACAAACAACCAGCTCAATAACTTATTAGCTTGTTCTATGGCGATTTACCACCGGGGTGCAGCTTCTTCTTAGCCTAGTAATGCTTTTCACAGAGAAGACCTTTCCTGTAGTATATCAGTCTGGTTCCGCCTATTACGGTCAGTTTAGAAGGTAAAATCTGAACTGATCTTTTACACTTATTTGAAGGTGGGAGAGCAGCCAGTGCCTCAGAAACTGTAGCCTTGATAAAATTATTTACAGTACTGAAACCATATCAGTATTCTCCTGTAATGAACAAACAGGTGTGTTAATACCCAAAGAAACAGCATTAGGTTAGTCTAATTGCATGAATAATTCTAAACATGAGTCACATAAATGAGCTGGAGATGGCACCTCCGCTTTATTACAGTAAGCACAGAAAATGTGTTCAGGGGACTCTTTCTTGGGTTGATTTAGGGAGAACATCAGACTGCTCCATTATAGCTTATGAAAAAGCAATGCAATAAACATAACCCCCTTAAAAAGCTCTTGAGGAATGGAAACCATTTACCCCCTCCTAAGTAGCTTTTTAAATAAACTCACAGGTACAATACACTCTAAGCTAAACTGCAAAACAAAGCAGGAAACGTAAATATAACATCCAAAGAGCAGATAATGCTCATCAGAGAGAAAAAACGTACAAAAATATTTAACGGGTATAAGGAATTTAGCTCAGCAAAAACCTGACGTGCGCATAGCCAAGGAAAAATGTGCGCTATTCCGACGTGCGGGAAGTTACTATAGAAAGACTAAAAGGATGTACACAAACCAACAAGCCGACGCTCAAAATTCAAACTAAGCGTGCCAAAAAAGCAGACACACACAAAACAGCAAGGGAATAGTGGAAAGTATTCTGTCTCAGGGCCATATATATATACAAACTAAAAACAAGTGCCCATAACATAGCTATAGAGTGTCTACAATGTTTAATAACTGATACTTACCAAGAGACACTCGTCGTCCAGCACATATGCAGCAGACAGCAAAACCAGTACTGAAACATATCAGCAGAGGTTAAGGAATAGGAGTATATTGTAAATCCATAAAGGAAGGCTAAAGACAAGTCCCTGCAACCAATTATTGAAAAAAAGAATCACAAACAATACCCCATTTACAGTGGGGGAAAAAAGTATTTAGTCAGCCACCAATTGTGCAAGTTCTCCCACTTAAGAAGATGAGAGAGGCCTGTAATTTTCATCATAGGTATACCTCTACTATGACAAAATGTGGAAACAAATCCAGACAATCACATTGTCTGATTTGGAAAGAATTTATTTGCAAATTATGGTGGAAAATAAGTATTTGGTCACCTACAAACAAGCAAGATTTCTGGCTCTCCCAGACCTGTATCTTCTTCTTTAAGAGGCTCCTCTGTCCTCCACTCATTACCTCTATTAATGGCACCTGTTTGAACTTGTTATCAGTATAAAAGACACCTGTCCACAACCTTAAACAGTCACACTCCAAACTCCACTATGGTGAAGGCCAAAGAGCTGTCGAAGGACACTAGAAACAAAATTGTAGACCTGCACCAGGCTGGGAAGACTGAATCTGCAATAGGCAAGCAGCTTGGTGTGAAGAAATCAACTGTGGGAGCAATACTTAGAAAATGGAAGACATACAAGACCACTGATAATCTCCCTCGATCTGGGGCTCCACGCAAGATCTCACCCCGTGGGGTCAAAATGATCACAAGAATGGTGAGCAAACATTCCAGAACCACACAGGGGGACCTAGTGAATAACCTGCAGAGAGCTGGGACCAACGTAACAAAGGCTACCATCAGTAACACACTACGCCGCCACGGACTCAGATCCTGCAGTGCCAGACGTGTCCCACTGCTTAAGTCAGTACATGTCCGGGCCCGTCTGAAGTATGCTACAGAGCATTTGGATGATCCAGAAGCGGATTGGGAGAATGTCATATGGTCAGATGAAACCAAAGTAGAACTGTTTGGTAGAAACACAACTCGTCGTGTTTGGAGGAGAGAGAATGCTGAGTTGCAACCAAAGAACACCATACCTACTGTGAAGCATGGGGGTGGCAACATCATGCTTTGGGGCTGTTTCTCTGCAAAGGGAACAGGACGACTGATCCGTGTACATGAAAGAATGAATGGGGCCATGTATCGTGAGATTTTGAGTGCAAACCGCCTTCCATCAGCAAGGGCATTGAAGATGAAACGTGGCTGGGTCTTTCAGCATGACAATGATCCCAAACACACCACCCGGGCAACGAAGTAGTGGCTTCGTAAGAAGCATTTCAAGGTCCTGGAGTGGCCTAGCCAGTCTCCAGATCTCAACCCCATAGAAAACCTATGGAGGGAGTTGAAAGTCTGTGTTGCCCAGCGACAGCCCCAAAACATCACTGCTCTAGAGGAGATCTGCATGCAGGAATGGGCCAACATACCAGCAACAGTGTGTGACAACCTTGTGATGACTTACAGAAAACGTTTGACCTCTGTCATTGCCAACAATGGATATATAACAAAGTATTGAGATGAACTTTTGATAAATACTTATTTTCCACCATAATTTGCAAATAAATTATTTCCAAATCAGACAATGTGATTGTCTGGATTTGTTTCCACATTTTGTCTCTCATAGTTGAGGTATACCTATGATGAAAATTACAGGCCTCTCTCATCTTCTTAAGTGGGAGAACTTGCACAATTGGTGGCTGGCTAAATACTTTTTTGCCCCACTGTACATCCTTCTGACAAGCACTGTACTCTGATGGGAAACCTGGCCTCAATATAGACTGAAAACCCCTCTCTCTCTCTGAAGAATCAAATGCACGTCGTCATTCTTCAACCACCTCTAGCAGAGGCAAAGTAAAGACTGAGGTATGTGGGAGGGGTTTATAGGGATCTTGGGGTTTTAGAATCTTTGCTTCCTCCTAGTGGTAGAGAAGAGTAATTCTCAATAGATAGTAATAGATTGTGGACTCTCACCACCTGTATGAAAAAAAATCATACGTACACACACACACACACACACATATATATATATATATATATATATATATATATATATATATGTAAACAAAACTCTTGCACATTCTCAGTAAGAAGAACAGAGTGCACAGTCTGAAAATGGAAGTCAATTAAAACAGTGCATGCTCTATCTGAATCATGAAAGTTTAATTTCTTTCATACTGGTTGCGAGAGTCCACAATCCATCACTCCTGGGAATTACTCTTCCCTACCACTAGGAGGAGGCAAAGATTCCCAAACCTCAAGAATTCTATAAAGCCCCTCAACCTCACCAGTACCTCAGTCTTGTATTTGCCTCTGCTGGAGGTGGTTGAAGAATGAAGATGTGCATTTGATTATTCAGAGAGAGGGGTTCTCAGATCAATTTGAGGCCCGTTTCCCCTCAGAGTAAAAGTTGCTTGTTGGAGGGATGTATTTAGAGTATTGGAAATTACATATATTTCACTGGTGGGGATATAGTCACAAGCCTTGCTGTGGGGGTTGCAGGGACTTGTCCATGGCCTCTGCCTGTTGGTTCATCAAAATCTATTCCAGTTCCTCTGTTGTTATGTTTTCAGCACTGGTCTTGGCTTCCTACTGGTTTCCTCCAGTAGCAGAGTGCCTTTGGGTAAGTACTATATTTTTATTTACTTGGCACTCTACAAGCCGTTTAGGTTATCACTATATACTGTATATTGTTATATATGTACATAGCTTTCGGATAGTTATATGTATATTGTTATTTGATATTATCCCCTTTAAAATAATGTTTTTCACTGTATCATTTTTTTTACCTGCATACTTTTTTTTTGACGCTTCAGCATTTTCATGCTCGTTTTGACGCAAGCCTGTTTTATACGTGCATACATTTTGTGACAAATGTTTATGCACGCCGGCCTTCAGGTCGGCGTGATGGTGTGCATACATTTTGGCGCCCTTTTCTGTTATATATGATATAAGTTTGTTGCACACCTCACATTACAAGTGTGCTGTCTGGATGAAAAATGTACTTGTCTTTTATTTGTGGCCTGTCTTACAAATAGGTAGACAGGAGTTATCAGCTAGGCATTGAAATATATTTTCTCAGTGGGAAATTTCACAGGCCTGCTAGGTGACATGGATTTGTCCACCAATCCCCTGGTCTACAGTGTGATGATTCTTGTGGGATCCACTGCCCTGCCCAGGTGAAATGTGGATTTATCCACATATCCCCTGGGTTGTAGAATGCCGTTAAAGGGAGAGTTTACCCCAAAAAAGTTATCTCCTTTAATTTGTTCCCAATGTTCTATTTTACCTGCTGGAGTGTATTTAAATGTTTACAAACAGCTCCTTAGCCTTTATATTGGCATTTGAAATAGTTGATTTAGCCTGTAGTATTCCTTTCTATTCAGAAGTTTCTATACCTAGGTATAGGCTATTGAGTAACTATGTAAACACAACCAGCAGAATAAATTACACTCCCAGTGGGAGGTGGAAGAGATAAAGCTCTAAAATGTTCATTATCAATTGTTTTTTTGAAGTATTGTAGAGAAGCATTTGAGTGATAAGATAACAAGATCTAATCTATCAGCAAGCCAAGCCTATTTTGATGGGTTGTGGTTTCAAAGAGCAAATCCAGCTGTTTATTTTGCAAAAAGAAGCATAAATGAGCAATTTCTCATATATATACTGTATATATATATATATATATATATATATATATATATATTATATCCTACAGCTGGTATAACAAGTAATGGTGAACACATTCAGTAAAAAACAATTTTACAGTGAACTGTCCCTTTAATTGTGAAAGATCCTTGGTATTGTGCTTGCAAGTTGCTACTTCTGAGGTAAAGACAGTGGGGGCAAAGGTGTTGTTAGATAAGTACTTTGCACCTTCATAGCCCACCAGCTATTAGTATGAACATGTACACTTGATTCACATAATCTGGGGACATACAGTTATAATCAAAATTATTCAACCCCCATTACAAATCAGGTTTATTGGCAACATTTACAGACTTTCAGCTGTTTGCAATGAACAAATCAAACAAAAGCAATTGAAATAGCTGAGCAAAACAAATGCTTCAAGTGGTTTCCCCAAATTCAACTGAAAATGCAACTTTTTATGAATTCTGCAGTCTCAAAATTATTCAACCCCCTGAATAGAATCCCTCACAACAACACAAATATGCAAAACAGGTGGTGTCTCAAGCACACCTGATGCAACTAATCAAGGCTTTCACCTAGATTACGAGTTTTGAGCACTATAGGGAAAGTAAAGAACCCCACAAAAGTGGCGTTATTTAATTCCCTATAGCGCTGCTATTACAAGTTTAAAAAAACACTGCTTGTGCGGGCGATATGGAGATTTTAAGCTCCATACTGCTCTCAAAATAAGCGCTGTGTTTGACGTGCTCGTGCACGCTTTCCCCATAGACATCAATGGGGAGAGCAGGCAAAAAAAAAAGTCTAACACCTGTGATCGCGGAAACAAAAGTTCCGTAACGCAACCCCATTGATGTCTATGGGGTAATAAAAATACTGTTTAAACCTAACACCCTAACATAAACCCTGAGTCTAAACACCCCTAATCTGCCTATCGTTATTAACCCCTAATCTGCCGCTCCCGATATCACCACAACCTAAATAAAATTATTAACCCCTAATCTGCCGCTCATGAGATCGCCGCCACTAAACCACCAGCCCCCCACATTGCAACAAGCTAAATTAAGCTATATTAACCCCTAACCCTAACGTAACCCGAAACCTAACCCTAACACCCCCTAACTTTAACATAATAAAAATATAGATAAATGAACCTGTTAACCCCTAAACCGCCAGCCCCCCCACATCGCAACAAGCTAAATTAAAATATATTAACCCCTAACCCTAACCCCCCCTAACTTTAACATAATTAAATCAGATCTAAATTACATTTACAATTATTAACTAAATAATACCTAGTTAAAACTAAATACTTACCTGTGAAATAAAACCTAAGCTAGCTACAATATAACAGTTATATTGTATCTAGCTTAGGTTTTATTTTTATTTAACAGGTAAGTTTGTATTTATTTTAACTAGGTAGACTAGTTAGTAAATAGTTATTAACTATTTACTAACTACCTAGTTAAAATAAATACAAACTTACCTGTGAAATAAAACCTAACCTGCCTTACACTAAAACCTACCATTACAAAAAATAAAAAAACGAAATTATCCAAAAAAATAAAGATTAATCCTATTCTAATACCCTTAAAAAAAAAACACCCCAAAATAAAAAACCTACTCTAGAATAACAGAATTTTATTTTTATTTTCGAGAGTATCATAGCAACTAGTCAGCTTCGTTATTTATACATATTAGAGCACAATCTACATCTTTCCTCTTTTGATATGATAGTCGGGCTACTATCCATTAAAAGTACACTAGTCTTTATAGCAATAGAGACAAACATAGTGAAAAGGGTATATAACCCATCGAGCTCGATTGATAATAACAAATGGTATTAGGAGCTGAGGCACAAGAGTGAGCTATGATTGTTTTTTTTCCACACACTCCCCCAGCTTGACAAGATGGGATTGGCTTGGAGACTGTTCATCACTTAGATACGATTTGCCTGACAGTCTATATATCATTTAACAACATACACAATATCGCAACTTCTATCAATATGCAATAGAAATGAACGCAGTTAGGAAAGGGCAGATAATTTATTAAGCCCAATTGCAAATAACATATGTTACGAGGAGCTGCAGCATAAGAATTATCTACGATAGGCTCTCTTTTACATTCCCCCAGCTCAGCATAATGTGATTGGCTTAACGGCTGTTTCACACGGGGATACATTAAGTCTGATAGTTGGTTAAATTTAATAACTATACATAATATCACAATTCCTTTTTATATGTATTATTCTTATACTTTGATCAAACTGTATTTACTTTGTTTTAAATTCTAAAGACAGCCTACGATGTATTGGATTGTTTGCATTACAAGTTTGTATCCATAGGGATTCGTATAGCACCTGTTCATTAGGGTGTAGTCCAATTAAACATTTGTTAGAAGACGCATAAATAGGAGACTCCAGAGACTGATCAGTATTACCTGCCTGAGGAAACAGCGTGGTTAGCGCTGAGAAACGCGTAGCGTGTTTTTACTGATCACACTTGCAGATTTGACTATCTGTTACTGTTTTTATTATACCTTTTATAAAGCCTTTTTTATTCTTGATCTGGAGTCTCCCGTTCATCATTTGGTTCATCATTTGTTATCAAGAAGCACCCATTGGAATAGAGAATCAACTTTACTTACATGTGCACTGGGCCACTTATAATTAGGGTGACCATATTGCCGCTTATGTCAGGGCTGTTTTCAGGGCTGTTTAAAGAAAGGTTTTGTATAAGAACCCTGGCATATGTATTTTTCATATGTGTCCCTTTTTAAAGCAGCAATATGGTCAGCCTACTTATAATATACCCAGTATGCTTTATTTGCACGATTGTGTGCATCCTAAATTGTGAGTATCCATTTGTTGGGAACGGCTTATGGGGATCTGACACATAATTGCTCTGCACTAGGAGTCGCCCTCTTCTCCCTTTCTTATTTTCTACTCTAGAATAAACTACCAAGGGCCCTTAAAAGGGCATTTTGTGGGCGCTTAAAAGGGCCTTTTGTAAGGCATTGCCCTGAGATAAACAGCTCTTTTACTCAAAAAAAAAATACAATCACCCCCTAACACTATACAAACCCCCACCCCCCAAACTACCAAGGGCCCTTAAAAGGGCCTTTTGTAGGGCACTGCCCTGAGATAAATAGCTCTTTTACTCCAAAAACATACAAACACCCCCTAAAAATATACATTACACAAAATAAGAAACAAATTATCAAAAAAAAAATCCTATTCTAATATCCATTAAAAAAAACACCCCAAAATAAAAAACCTAATCTAGAATAAACTACCAATGGCCCTTAAAAGGGCCTTTTGTGAGGCATTGCCCCAAAGATATCAGCTCTTTTACCTGTAAAAAAATACAAACACCCCCCAACAGTAAAAACCACCACCCAACCAAACCCCCCAAATAAAAAAAACTATCTAAAATAACCTAAGCTACCCATTGCCCTGAAAAGGGCATTTGTATGGGCATTGCCCTTAAAAGGACATTTAGCTCTTTTACTGCCCAGACCCTAAACTAAAAAATAAAACCCACCCAATAAACCCTTTAAAAAGCCTAACACTAACCCCCTGACGATCCACTTACAGTTTTTGAAGTCCCGCTTGAACGATCTTCATCCAGCCGGCGAAGTCATCATCAATGCGGCAAGAAGTCTTGATCCAGACGGCCTCTTCTATCTTCATCCAGCCGGCGAAATCCTCATCCAGGCGGCAAGAAGTCTTCATCCAGGCGGCCTCTTCGATCTTCATCCAGCCGGCACGTAGCGGGTCCATCCTGAAGACATCCGTTGCGGAGCATCCTCTTCATACGGTCGCCGCCATACACTGAATCTTCAATGCAAAGGACGCGATTCAAGATGGCGTCCCTTGCATTCCTATGGGCTGAAAAATTTGAATCAGCCAATAGGAATTAGGGCTGCTAAAATCCTATTGGCTGTTCAAATCAGCCAATAGGATTTAAGCAGCTCTCATTCTATTTGCTATTTTGAATTAGCCAATAGAATGAGAGCTGCTTAAATCCTATTGGCTGATTTTAACAGCCCTAATTCCTATTGGCTGATTCAAATTTTAAGCCAATAGGAATGCAAGGGACGCCATCTTGAATCGCGTCCCTTGCATTGAAGATTCAGTGTATGGCGGCGACCATATGAAGAGGATGCTCCGCGCTGGATGTCGTCAGGATGGAACCTCTCCACGCCAGCTGGATGAAGATCAAAGAGGCCTCCTGGATGAAGATTTCTTTTAATTGAATTTAAGCTAGGGAAATTTTTATTCTAATATAAAGTTAGGGGGTCGTTAGGTTTAGGGGTTACTAGTTTAAATTAGTTTATTTCATTGTGGGGGGCTTTCGGTTTAGGGGTTAATAGTTTATTTTAGTATATTTTGTTGTGGGGGGCTTGCGGTTTAGGGGTTAATAGGTTTATTATAGTGGCGGTGTGGGCAGACGGCAGATTAGGGGTTAATAATATTTAAATAGTGTTTGCGATGCGGGAGGGCGGCGGTTTAGGAGTTAATAAGTTAATTATAGTGGCGACGATGTCAGGGAGCAGTGGAATAGGGGTTAATACATTTTTTGTGGCAGCGATGTCGGGAGCGGCAGATTAGGGGTTAATAAATTTATTATAGTGTTTGCGATGCGGGAGGGCCTCAGTTTAGGGGTTAATAGGTAGTTTATGGGTGTTAGTGTACTTTGTAGCAGTTTAGTTATGAGTTTTATGCTACAGCTTTGTAGCATAAAACTCATAACTACTGACTTTAGATGGCGGTACAGATCTTGTCGTTATAGGGTGTAACACTCACTTTTTAGCCATACCACAAAACTCGTAATATCGACGCTATGGGAATCCCATGAAAAAACATAATTTTTACGTGTGCGGGACTGACGTTGCGGTACAGGCTAAAAGGTGTGCGGTACAGCTATACCGACAACACTTGTAATAGCTGCAGTGCTGTTTTAACTCTGAAAATGCCATATTTTCAGCGTTACAAGCCGCAATGCAAAACTTGTAATCTAGGTGTTTATTAGTTGCACCAGGTGTGCTTGAACACCGGAAATATCTGAACTGTTTTAAAGGGATATACTCATATGCAAAATCACTTGAAAGTAATGCAGCGTAACTGTGAAAAACTGACATGGAAATATCACCTGAACATCTCTATGTAAAAAATAAATATTATATATGTATATATATATATATATAAAATATAATATTATATATATATATATATATATATATATATAGTAAAGCAGTTATGGATCCCACGGACGGACTCCGTGTTGCAGCAAGGACCCAAATGAAGCAGGCACACAGGTTTTTTCAAAAACACTCCGGTTTATTGGCAAAGTTGTTTACCAAACGTTTCGGCTCACACACGAGCCTTTGTCAATGGTGTACAAAACCAAATGTGAAAACTTAAACACAAACTCACCTTAAATACCCACCCAGCCCAAGTGATAGACCAATCAGAGAGTGTAACCGCGGCACACCCACTCACACAGACCTAAACAACTTTTTGCCGGGCTCAATGTGGGCGTCACGTGACGTCATCACGTTACCGCCGTCCTGTGTGTAACCAAGGAAAACATGCGTAACCATGGAAACAAAGCATAAACAAATGTATTGTGCGGGTGCGCTGGTGGGTAAGATGGGAAACAATATATCAATTAATCAAACAGTGATCTAAATACCCCTGTATACAAATACAATAATGGAATAGGTATCTATCTATATGCAACATTGAGACAAACCTAATATGTAGATTATAAGGCAAATAGCGCTACCGAAACCCAAAGTATAACAAACTAATAACACAGCCCTCTATACTCATGGTATCAAGGCATGTGGGGAGGTAGCAGGTGAGGGCGAGAAAAAAATCTAAAGCCCTCTATATATTCAAGCAGGTATACATTGCATCATGCCAGAGGAGTAGGTAGAAATTAAGTCCTGGATGACTCCCAATAATTCACATCTCATTTGTGTTTATACCAACAGCCAAAGTCTATGTTGACATTCAGACCTCGAGGGGCAACTGTGTCCAATGTGAAGATCCAACGGGATTCCATTCTTAGTAGTGCCAGTCCTCTGTCACCACCACGTCTGTTGTGGGGCACATGATCAATCAGCATCACTCGCAACGAGGAAACAGAGTGTCCTGCAGTTGCAAAATGTCGCGCAACCGGTTGTTCTGATCGTCCTTTTTCTATTGCTTGACGAATTGCTGTTTTATGGTTAGCCAAACGTTCTTTGAACGCTGTCACTGTTTTGCCTATGTAGAATTTGGAACATGGGCAAATAATGGCATACACCACATATTCCGATGTGCAGGATAATCTATGTTTTATTTTGTATCTTTTGTTGTTATGGGGGTGTTGAAAAGATGTCCCAGCAATGAGATTATTGCAAGTGACACAATTGCCACATTTGTAACATCCTGGTTTCCCTCTTGTGAGCCATGTCTGTTTTTCATAGCAGTGTGTGGGATCACTGAGTACTAGTAGATCCCTGAGGTTACTTGCTCGCTTGTATACCACCCGGGGTACCGGAGCATCCACAAAAGGTAGACTAGTGTCCTTGGAGAGCATCATCCAATTCTTCCTTATCACATTCTGAAGCATCCCTGATCCCGGAGTGTAAGTGGTTACAAAGTTCATTCGTTTAGGTTGTTCCGTTACTGTCCGTTTCGGGATAGTGTCATTCTGGGTGAGTTTTGTTGCTTCACTCTTTTGTTGATCTATTAGCATAGGTGGATATCCTCTGCTCAAACATTTTTGTGACATTTCTTCAAGTTGTCTCTCTTTTCGGGAGTCATCCGTGTTGTTCCGGACGACCCGCAGGAGTTGTGAGGAGCTAACACCATCTCTCTGAAATCTAGGGTGGAAACTCTGGTAACGGATTTATCACCATTATTGTGTGCCGCGGTTACACTCTCTGATTGGTCTATCACTTGGGCTGGGTGGGTATTTAAGGTGAGTTTGTGTTTAAGTTTTCACATTTGGTTTTGTACACCATTGACAAAGGCTCGTGTGTGAGCCGAAACGTTTGGTAAACAACTTTGCCAATAAACCGGAGTGTTTTTGAAAAAACCTGTGTGCCTGCTTCATTTGGGTCCTTGCTGCAACACGGAGTCCATCCGTGGGATCCATAACTGCTTTACTGTTTGTTTCTCCCTAGTGAGAGCACCAGGTAGCTGACATACTCGTGAGTGCCGTTCACCTCTGCAATTTTATATATATATATATATATATATATATATATATATATATATATATATATATATATATATATATATATATATATATATATATATATAAACCTAGCCTTGGGATAGTTATTTTTATTTTAGTTATTCCCCTTTAAATTTTGGAATCTATTTTTTTGCACGTGTCCGTTTTTTTACACATAGATTAGTCGGAATTGCACATGGTATTACGAGCATCAGCATTCTGGCCAATGCGTGTCGGGATAGTGCACGTAGGTTTCTTGTTTTTTTTGGGGGGGCGATATAACTATTTATATAACTATTTATATTTCATTTATGCACATTTCTACTTTTGTACTTTTATGCTGTCATGGAACCTTCTGATTCTGCCCCTAAATCTACTTTAGAAGCTGGATCCTCTGAACACTTCCCTACCAGTGTTAAATGTGTTTATTGTAAGCAGGCTAAAGTTTTACCTCCAGCACATCTATGCAATCAATACATTTTCTAATGCATTCTAAAGTTGCTCTTGCTTCTAAAAGTATTACCGTTCCTTCTGTTTGTTCCTAACAGGGGAGATCTTCAGATATTGCTCCTGGAGTTAGGGACTTAATTCGCCCTACAGTATCTGAAATGTTGGCAGCTATACCGACTTCACGTAAGCGTAAAAGGTGAGTTTTTAATTTTCCTTCTACTGTTTCTGTTCATGAAGCTGCTGAGTGCTCAGAGTGAGAGATTTTCTCTGATGATCAGGGGATCTTCTTCTGATCATGAATCAGTCAACCTTGGCTAAATGTACTACTATTCCTTTGGAAGATAGTTCTTCCTTTAAAGACCCTTTAGATAGGAAGTTAGATTCCTTCCCTCCTCTCAATCAAGGGTCTTCAGGTTCTGCCTGGAAAACAAGTTCAAGTTGGAACAGGTTTAAGCAATCCAAAAATCTGCTCCCTCATCAAAGTCTGCATGAAGGCTCTGGTAGGGGACAGGTTGCACCTTTTTCAGGAGGCTTTGTTTAAGTCTGCTCAGGATCCCTGGGTTATAAATATAGTTTGTCAGGGTTACCGAATACGTTTTAGAACTAGGCCTCCCAGAGGGAAGTTTATTCTGTCCATTGTTCCAAAAGAGCCAGTGAAGGCACAAGCATTTTTTTCAGTCAGTTTCAGATCTAAAAACTATGGGTGTGATTGTTCCTTTGCTGGAACAGGGGATGGGGTTATATTTAAATCTCTTAATTGTTCCAAAGAAGGAAGGAACTTTCAGACCATTTCTAAAAGCTCTGAACAAGTTTCTTGCAGTGTATTTTTTCAAAATGGAGACTATTCAGACTATTCTGCTGTTTGTTCAGCAAGGGCAGTTTATCGCCAGAGTAGAGTTATATGATGTTTACCTTCATGTTCATTATTAGTTTCTAAGGTTTGCTTTTCTAGTAGTTCTGGGTACCCTTTTGTCTATGATCAGAATTCAGGGTATTGCATTTTTTTTCTTACCTGGACAATACATTGGTTCAAGCTCCCTCTTTACATTTAGAAGAATCTCACACCATCAGGCTGTTGTTTCTTCACCAACATGGGCCTAGTTTCCATTGAGGTAGTAAATTGTGGAAACTGGTGGTAAAATCATTTATCTCCATTAAAGTCTATGGAGATTTTTTATGTTAACACCAGTTTCCAGCGTTTACCAGATCAATTTTCCAAAGAGTTTTCTGGTTCCTCAGACAAAAGTTGTTTTTCTTAAGGTTCAGATAGATTCAGTTTCCATGAGACTTCCTTTAACAGATCTAAGAATATTGAAGCTAGTGTCAGCTTGTCTTAACCTTTTCCCTCAGCTGCTCTTTGCATAGAGGTGTTATGTATCATGATTGCTGCATCGCATGCTATTCCATTTGCTTTTTTCCACATGAGGCCTCTTCAGCTTTGCATACTTCTAGATCACAAAACAAGTCAGTCTCTGTATTGGTGGCTGAATGATCAGCTGATTATGCAAGGAGCTTATTTTACTCATCCTATATGGACTGTGATCACTACAGATGCAAGTCTTTCAGGTGGGGGGCGTCTGGGTGTCTCCGAGGGCACAAGGAGTTTGCTCTCCTCAGAAGGAGGTTACCAATAAATGTTTACAAAAGGTACAAGGAGTGCAGGTACTCAAAGGAGGTTTGTAAAAAATCAAGTTTATTGAAAAAATATATATAAAAAATTACAGCAATGGCAACGCTGTGTGCAGGGTAAAGCCACAAAGGCAGGTCGACTAACAAACATAAAGGTCTAACATGTTTCGTGCCCCCTAGTGGCACTTAATCATAGACAATACCAATAAATGTTCTAGAACTTTCTAGAATTTTCTGAATTGGCCTCTACTGAAAAGGGAGTTGTTATACATGTTTTCAGACAGACCATGTCACAGCAATGGCCTACATCAGTCATGGGGGGCTCTGGAAGGCCTTTATTTCTTGGTGTGTAGATCATAGCTATTTCTAGCATTCTTTTCGAATTACTAGGATTTTGCCATTTTTCCAGGATGGTTTAGATCAGCCCTTCTTAAACTAATGTGGGCGGTCGCAAAAAATTCAGGGAGGCTTGTACTGTCTGTCCCACATTGTTAATTTTTTTAAATGTTATTTCCTATTGGTTCCTCCTTACGTGACAATCATCTTGAACCCAATAGCTGCAGTGCACACATGAGTCTGCACTGCAGTCATGTGGCTCCAGTCACAAGATATTGGTGCAGGTGACTCTGATTGAGTGTGAGCAGCGGCGCAGAACTGTCTCAGTTGAGTGACTTAAAGTGTTTAAAGAAAATAATCGTATCCATTCTGTCTCAGTGTGCTGTGACATGAGATCAAATCTATCCTTGTGGGGGTGGTGGCCGCTGCCGCAGCAGAGCAGCCAGAGTACAGAATGCACGGGTAACACGCAAGCAGGGTGGAGACCAGTGCTCTGGCTGCCAGCTCACTTATTTAAGATTTAACCCGGTCCCATGGTCATTGTGCACCCAGTACTGGTCACCGCAGGCACTCAGTAGTTGAAGTGTGCACTACACGGTTCTTGCTTTGGCATGTGAGATTGATATGTGCACGGATGTTTTGAGAACAAGCTTGCAGGTCTAATACATTTGCTGGATTAAAAAATTACTTAATTGTGCAATATGCAAGACTAATAATTTAAACATAAATGCTTTTCTAAAGTATGTGCATGCTACAGAAAACTTTAGGGATGTTATTTTACCAAATATTGAAATGATCTACTTATCTGTTAAAAATCCCCACAAGTTTTAAATATATAAATATATACACATCATATAGCGTTACACACAAATGTACAGTGAGCATGGAAGGGGGTAGTATGAGCATTGAAGGGGGAGTGTGAAGGGGGAGTATGGAAGGAGCAGGGGAGTATGAGCATGGAAGGGGGGAGTATGAGCATGGAAAGGGGGAGTATGAGTATGAAGGGGGAGTAGGAGTATGGAAGGGGGTATGAATATGAAGGGGGAGTATGGAAGGTGCAGGGGAGAGAGCATTGAATATGCAGTGAGCATTGAAGGGGGGAGTATGAGCATGGAAAGGGGGAGTATGAGTATAAAGGGGGAGTATGAGCATGAAAGGGGGTATGAATATGAAGGGGGAGTATGGAAGGGGGGAGTATGAGCATGAAAAGGGGGGGTATGAGTATGAAGGGGGAGTATGAAGGGGGTATGAATATGAAGGGGGAGTATGAAAGGGGCAGGGGGTGAGCATGGAAGGGGGGAGTATGGAAGGGGCAAGGGAGTGAGCATGAAGGGGCGAGTATGAGTATGAGTTATTATCTGTAAATATTTGATTTGTATACCTATTTTATATATTCTCGTGCAAAAAGGGGTCACGAGTGGAAAAAGTTTAAGAAGACCTGGTTTAGATAAGGGCCTGTCTGGCACTTTTTTGAAGGATCAGATTTCTTCTCTTTCCGTTTTGTTCCACAAAAAGATTTCTAATCTTTCTGGCATTCATTGTTTTGCCTAGAATAGGAATGTTATTAGTGTGAAATAATAGGAACTAAAGGTAGCTTGAAATAAGTATCACTACAGATTGTAGTTTTTTTTTTTCTTTTGTCACATAATACAAGATTTTCACATTTCTTTGTATTATATTTTCCTTTTTATACACGTAGAAAAGTTTATTTTAATAGTTCTAAAGATAAGTCATCTGCTATGCCCCCTAAGCATAACGAAGAAGAAAAAAGTGAAGTAACATAGATGTTACCCTTGGTGGATCTAAAGATGGTGCGGGTGCCACCTTTTATTAATCTTGATATTTGGTTAAACAAATATAAAAGATGATTCTACCTCAATTTGAGCATTAAAAAAAAAAAGTTTGCTTCATTATTATACAGAAGTCAGACAATACGCTCGTTGAATTTTAGAGGTAAAAAATAGGGTCTCTGACCTGGACATGATGCTCAAATCAAGGCCCAAGAGTTAAAAATGTAAATTCTAAAAGGGACATTGTACACTAGATTTTTCTTTGCAGAAATGTTTTGTACATGATCCATACATATAGCCCATCTGGGAGTGTTTTTGTAACATTGGGCTCCATGTACTAAGCAGTCAGCGAGCTACCCGCAACAAATCTCGCGTCAAAACTCGCAAACTGATATGTACAAAGTCGTCAACTATGTTCAAACTCGCATCTTTAAAATTGCGAGTGTACTTATCCGCCAAACCTCGCTACCTCTCCATTTTTCACTGTAATTAGACACATTTGACCACCAACTCGCCAAAAACGAATGTACTAAAAAATCTATTTGTCCGCTCGCTACAATTTCCGCTCCCACCTCGTTATTTCTGCCTCGCCACCTTTTAGGTGGCGGGCAAGGTACAAAACAATAGGAAAGTCAATCTAGACGCCAGTCTAGACATATATAAAAGGCAGTAATATCAGCATTGTACAGCATAACTGGCGTCTAATTTGTCTCTCATTTCCATGTACATAAATTGCGCAAAATTTGTCGACTGTAATTAAAGAGTAATCTATATTTTAAATTTGTATTGTATAATTGTCAATCTTTATAATTATTTTTATATTAATATTTATATATTATCAGATCCAGATGAAGCCATATCCAAATTGTAAATAAATATTACAAAAATAACGCTCTGTTATCACTCTTCAAAAATTTTTGAACAATAATAAAGTTGTTTAGATAAGTTGAACTTTTATAGGAGCAAAATTCTATTCCCGCGACTACTATGATGTTCGTAACACCTTGCATGTCACGTGTTAATAATTGGCCAGACAATTCAACTGAAAGTTAAGTACATCAGCTTAGTCGCGGCGAGCGAGGCATCAAATTTATCAATAATCCGCCACTGCTCGTGGCGGGCTAGACTTGTCTATTTATTGGGGGATTATTAGTACATAGTGACAGCGGACACCATTTCGCCCGCGGCGAGTAACGGCGAGTTTATCCGCGTCTAAAATGACGGATGAATTGACGGCTTAGTACATGGAGCCCATTGTATAGTTTTGCTTATTTTTTTTATAACATTGTGCTGATTTTCAGATGCCTAATCAAGCCCTAAAAGTATCAGATGTAGACTGAAATCTACAGCTTACTGCTTCCTCCTGTTTATGTAATGGGTATTTTCATATGCAGGGGAAGGGGTCTGCTCTTTCGGCTTTCTCAGCCCCTTTCAGTGGGTGTCCCAGCCTAACCTCATTAACAGTGCTAAACTTGGAGCTTCCAAGGAAGTTTTTAAAAGGTTTAATACTTGATTTTTAGATCAGTATCTGTGCATATTCTTTATATTAGTGTCTATTACATGCATATATATGAAAATTGGTGTATACTGTAACTTGATAATTGTTCCAGACACAATAATATCAAAGTGTTAGGTTTACCAGAATCAAAGGAATTTCAAGACCATATGAGATTTGCTACAATCATATTTCCACAGCCTCTACGAATACCAATAGATAGTAATCCTATTCTGGTGTATAGACTTGGTCCACCTAAAGATGATGGCAACGATACCATTTAAAATCGTCCAATAATTATCAATTTTTTTAATTTTCTAGACAAAGTCAATATTCTTAGATAGTACAGAAAATTCAATCCTTTTTATGATAGGTCAGGAACGCATATTGCTTTTCCAAGATTTTTCATCTGAACCTTTAAATAAAAGAAAGGAAATGTCACCGATTTGTTCACAATTAATAAAGCTGGGTCTGAAGGCAACGATTATTTATCCTGCTAAATTAAAAAAACAATCTACAATACTGACATTGTAATTCTTGATAATGTTAAAGATGTTACAGAGCCACAGGGTAAGACGTAGGGCATCTAGATATCCCAACTCAATAATTCATTACTACTATGGTCTGTTGTGTTGTTACTTGTCGATTTTTTTGTGTGCTAATTATATTAACCTTACTTTTTTTAACTTATTTTTCTTTTTAAATGAGGGAGGTTTTAAATATATTATCATAGAATGTGAGTGGAATTACCGCCTCAATATAAAATTAAACAAATCATCAGACATCTTAAGCAAATTAAACCTGATATTGTCTTTGTCCAAGAGATACATTTAAAAAAGCAGGAAATTATCAAGTTAAGAACTAGTTGGATTGGGGAGATTATCGCCACACACAGGAAAAGGGAAGCGGAGTGCTTATTTAATAAAAATCTGTGTTTTAAATTAATTTCAAAGGAAATTGATATAGAGGAGAGATTTATCTCGTACAGGTGGTTTGAGACCATGATCCATTACTCTTGGGAATTACTCTTCTCTACCACTAGATGGAGGGAAAGATTCCCAAACCCCTAGGGCTCTTTAAAACCCCTTCCACCTCACACATACCTTAGTCTTTACTTTGCCTCCACTGGAGGTGGTTGAAGAATAAAGATGTTCATGTGTTTCTTCAGAGAGAGGGGTTTTCAGTATATATTGATGCCCGGTTTCCCGTCAGAGTACAGTGCTTGTCAGAGGGATGTATATGGGGTATAGTTTGTGATTCTTTTTTCCCCTCATAGGAACATTTTCATAAACCTTCCATATTTGGTTGCAGGAATTTGTCTTTTGCCTCCCTTTATGGATCTACAATATACTCCTCTTCCATAACCTCTGCTGATATGTTTCAGTACTGGTTTGGCTGTCTGTTGCTTGTTTGCTAGAGGATGAGTGTCTATGGGCAAGTATAATTTATTAACATTTAGACACTCTAGTCTATAGCTATGTTATGGGCATTTTTTAAGTTTATATATATTTGATAATATATGTGGCCCTGGGACAGAATCATTTACATTATTCCCCTTGATGTTTTTGGTGCGCAATTTATTTTTTGGGCACGCTTAGTTTGTATTTTGCGCGTCAGCCTTTGGGTTTAAGTGCATCAGGGTTGCGCACGTCCTTTTAGTCTTTCTATAGTTCACTCACGCTTCGGCCAGTTTACGCTCGTCGGGATAGCGCACGTTTGTCCTCGGTTATGCCCGTGTCAGGTTTTGGCACGCTAAATTCCTTGTTAGCTGTTAGGTGTTTTTTTGCACAAAGTTATTTCTAGCTGATGTGCGTTATCTGTCCTCAGATGTTATGTTAATGTCTCCTGCTTTGTTTTGTGGGTATGACTTAGTGCGCATTGTACCTGTGAGTTTATTTAAACAGCTACTTAGGAGGGGGTAAGTGGTTTTCATTCCTCAAGATCTTTTTAAGGGGGTTATAGTGTTTATTGCATTGCTTTGTCATATGCTATAATGGAGCAGTCTGATTTTGTCCCTAAATCTACCCAAGAAACCAAGTCTCCTGAACACCTTTCTCCTGATGTTGAATCTGATATTTCCTCTTTTTTGTTTAAAGTTGAACATATTCATTCTCTTTCAAAGGAGGTTTAAGAATCCTAAATTTTTTGTTGGTAATTGATTAAATTCAGTTTTTAAGACCGTTGTTAATCTCCCTGAGGTTTTCCCCATTTCTCATGCTGTCTCTGACATGATATCTAGGGAATGGTCTATGCCAGTTAATTATTTTACTCCTTCTGCAAGGTTTAACAAGTTATATCCTTTACTTGCTGCTAATACACAGTTGTGGGAAACAGTTTCCCAAGGTGGATGGGGCCATTTCCACTCTGGCTAAACATACTACTAATCCTTTGGAAGACAGTACTTCTTTTAAAGACCATTTAGACAGAAAGTTAGTCTTTTCATAGAAGGGTCTTTTAACATGCAGGTTATATTCTTAGGCCAGCTAATTTCTATTGCTGATGTAGCTGCTGCTTCTACTTACAGTCTGGAGACATAGTGCGAACAAGTCAAAGCAGGGTAAGAGATCTATACCTACTACCAAAACTGCATGAAGGTGTGGCCGCTGATCCAAAAGTTCTGCTAGGGGACAGATTAAGCCTTTTTCAGGGGCTTGGTTTCAGTCTGTTCCATACCCCTGGGTTCTGAATATAGTTTCTCAGGGATATCAAATAGGTTTCAGATCTAGGACTCCCTGAGGAAGTTTTTTTCTGTCCAATGTTCCAAGGAATCTGGTAAAAGCTAAAGCTTTTTCCCCATCTGTCTCAGATCTGAAAGATATGGGAGTGATTGTTCCAGTTCCTTTGCAGGAACAGGGGGACAGGATTTTATTAAAATCTCTTAATTTTTTTAAAACAGGAAGGTACTTTAAGACTAGTTCTAGATCTGAAAGCTCTGAACAGGTTTGTACGGATTCCATCTTTCAGAGTGGAAACCATTCAGACTATTCTGCCTTTTGTTCAGCAAGGTCAGTTTAAGTCCACAATAGATTTAAAGGATGCTTACTTTCATATTCCTATTCACAGAGATCATTTCCAGTTTCTGAGGTTTGCCTTTCTGGACAGGAGTTTTCAGTTTGATGCTCTTCTATTTGTTCTGGCTACAGCTACAAGAATATTCACCAATATTCTGGGTGCCCTTTTGTGTGAGATCAGGTTTTGCAGTGTTTCCATACTTGGACTACATCTTGGTTCAAGCTCCATCTTTTCCTTTAGCAGATTCTCACACTAGTTTCCAAAAAGTGATTTGGTGCCTGAGACAAAAGTAACGTTTTTGGGTTTCAAAATAGATTCAGTATCCATTAGACTTTCTCTAACAGAGCACAGAAGGTTAAAATTGGTGTCAGCTTGTCTGAACCTTCAGTCTCTCTTGTTTTTCTCTGTGGCTTTGGGTATGAAAGTCCTAGGCCTCATGATTGCAGCTTCACAAGCAATTCCATTTTAACATGAGGCCTCTTCAGCTTTGTGTGCTGCATCAATGGTGCAGAGACTATACTCAGCTGTCTCAAAGAATATTTTTGGATCCCAGTACAAGTCAGTCTCTAACTTGGTGGCTGGATCATCAGTTTATTATTCAGGGAGACTCTTTTGCTCATCCTACCTGGACTGTGATCACTACAGATGCAAGTCTATTATATTGGGGAGCTGTTTGGTGCTCTCTGACAGTACAGGGAGTTTGGGATTCTTGGGAGACGAGTTTACTAATCAATGTTCTAGAATTCTGTGCAATTTTCAGGGCTCTTTAAACTTTGCCTCTGTTAAAAAGAGAGTTTAATCTCCATTTCCAGAAAATGTCACAGCAGTAGCTTATGTCAACCATTAGGGGAAACTCACTGTTCACATTAGCAGAGAGATTCTTGTTCCTTCTTTGTGTCCTCATCTAAGAATGCTTCAGAGCGATCTTTGTATGTTGTTAAGGCATTGAAATATTACATTAATGCTACTAAGGACTTTAGACAAACTTCTAGTTTTTAAAAAAAAAAAATTTTTATTGGGTTTTTAGAGTTACACAGTTTAACAAATACAATTAATAAACATACATTTGAGTAAACTGTATTTTGATAACAGATTATCATGTAAAAATTAAGAATCTATTGGAAGAGCAGAAGACATATGCATGGTATCTGGATAAACTCATATATTTTGGACAAACCCAGGGGAACAGTATGGTGCAGGAGGTATATCTCCAGTAGAACGTCTTTTCATGTCATTTTTAAATCAATATTTTACTAGGCATTGTGAATTATAAAGAACTGTATGTTGTGTTTTATCTAATAGGGGTGGTATTTTTAAGTGACATAATGTAACGATTAAACTAACCTCTAAAGAAGTATGACCTCAATATTCAAGATAAAGGATTGGGAGTTCTTATATAAAGATAAAAGGAGCAGAGAACAGCTCAGTTTAACTGATACCACAATGGAACTAAAAATATAATTATTATTATATTGTATTGCTTCTGTTATAAATTATACAAATGAGCAACTGTAATAGGTAAAGGATTTTTTTATGTTTACCAAGTAACCTTTGTTGGGGGGAGCAGAAGTGTCTAAAGAAATCAATTTAACTTGAAAAGAGACTATGGGCTCCATTTATCAAAAGACAGGTGGCTATGAGAAGAGTAAATTCTCAAATTACAACTAAAGGAGCAAGATACTATAAATTGAAATCTAGAAATGCCAACTTAAGCCTAATACAATGTGAGCCATATTAAAGGGACATTAATATACTATTTGCTGTAGATGCATAAATTCTGCTAAATTATTATATAACTTCTAACATAACTGCCCAGATAAATCAACTTAACTTATCCAAAGACTGTAAACGTAAAAGCTCTCTAGATGTAACTTTAGGGACATGAGATTGGACATGGAAACATATAGAAGTCAACTGAAACATAGTCAACTCTAAGGGGTCTATTTATGTAGGTGCGGACAGACATACGCTGTCTGCATTTATCATTGCACCAGCAGTTCTGGTGAACTGCTGGTGCAATACCGCTCCCTGCAGATTCACGGGCAATCGGCCGCTAGCAGGGGGTGTCAATCAACCCGATCGTATTCGATCGGGCTGAGTGCTGTCCACCGCATCAGAGATGGCGAACGAGTTGAGGAGCACCAGTCTTATGACCGCTGCTTCTTAACTTCCGCTTCAGTCGGAACTGAAGTGGAGAGGGTCGGAAGAAGCATCCGCTGCTTCATAAATAGACCCCTAAGCATTATTTGGGGTCATTCAAGATTAATATTCTATTGTACCTTCTATGTACATGGTCTGTTATAACGTATTATATATCTCTAGTTATAAAGCTGTGCTTAATATTACAGTCCAGATTCAATATGGAATGAAAAGTTTTTTTATAATCAGATTTTCCATCTCTCCACAAAAAAGTGTATTTTTTTTAAAAAAATTCAAAGTATATGTCATGATTCCACCTTAAATCCCTTTGTCCACCTTTACTATTCACCTATAAAAGGATATCAGACACACCTGTTTAATGCTTGATTATTGAAGTTGTGTTTCTGAAGAACTTCCTGTTCCTCCGTTTCTTCTCTCTCAAGCCTTTAACTAATTTTTGAGAATCATCTACATTGGATCAAGTTTTCACTTTCAAAGTGTATCTCAAGTGATTATATCTTCCAAAACTTACTTCTCCAAGGTATTTATCCCTTGCCGTAATCTAGAGCCTGAATCTGTGACGTCATCTCACACGCTGTATCACAGGATCCGTACAGCACTCACATCTTGCAGCCTCTTCCTCTCTGACCTGTTCAGTGAACGCTGCCTAATCAATAACGCTGCTTCCCAGCTGTGTCTTCGATACATTTCAGTCTCCGATCAGGTACAAACTTCCTCAAGCTCATAAACTGTTTTTGCCTCAAGTAAGATTATCTTATAACTTACAAAGTATATTTTGTCAATTCAAGTTTACATATTATATTAGCGGATACATATTTTTTCTATCATTTTTGCTCACCATTTTTGTCTCCTGTTTTTCTCTTGTGCGCACAGAGTGTATTATTCTTTGTCATTAATACAGCCTGTCTCTTGTAAGACAAATCTTATTTCTGAGTGAGTTTACTCCAAGAATCTTTTTCCTCAGATTTTCCACTCTGTATTATTTTTTATTTACACAAATCATTTATCAATTACTAATATTAAGTTGCTTTATTCCATAAGTTTAACTTATTCAAAGCTATATTTGTTAAATATTGGAAAAAAGCTACAATTCTATTTTTATTTTCCTGGAGACATGACAGTATACTACTCTAAACTATTTTAGAGCTATAGGGACTATTAAATACTTTAAGTAAGAACACATTGTTTAATTATACATGTGGTATGCACCTAGTTTCCCTAATCAATAAGATAGCCCCCCTACATAGCTGGCTAACTATACAGAGACAACAGTCATACGAGAGCGTGTACGCACTCGCTTCCGTGAATTTCGCAATGCATGCTTACTCATGTTCTCTATGAAACCTAAAACATATTATTCTGATAGAGTAAAAGTATGTACTGTGATCTCATATTTAAGTGGGGAACCCAGATTATGGGCTGACAAATTTTTTGAGGCTAATGATCCCATTTTAGGTTCACTGGAAGATTTCTTTAACGCAATGGCTTTATTGTATGAGGACCGCAACACCCAACTCACTGCTGAAAATAACTTAAGAACACTTAAACAGGGCAAACGGCCAGTTGAGGACTACGTCGCTGAGTTTCAACTATGGGCTACGGAGTCTCAGTGGAACTCAGTCTCTCTACGCAACCAGTTTCGTCTGGGTCTATCAGAACATTTGAAAGATGAGTTATCTCGTATTGAGTTCCCAGACACGCTTGAGTCTCTCATACAGATCTCTATTTCAATGGATAGGAGATTCAGGGAACGCCGTGCTGAAAAGGTACCACCTGAACCATTTCCAAAGAAGTACCATCAACCACATGTACAACAACCTTCTTCAAGTCCTGTACCTATGGAAATTGGCACAATTAAGGGTCCTCTAACATACGAAGAAAAACAAAGAAGAAGAAGTTTAAATCTTTGTATGTATTGTGGAAACAAAGACCACACAGTGTCCACTTGTCCAACTCTAATACGCCAGAAGAGGGGTAAGATATTGATAGTTAACCCTCAAATTAATTCTAAAATAATATCACACTTAACCATTTCATTGTCTTTGCATTGGGATCAACATCTTCTGCTGAATGAGGCCATGATCGATTCAGGGGCGTTTGGGATGTTCATGGATCAAACTTATGTTACAAAAAATAAAATACCCAGAGTGTTAAAGCAATTCCTTATTCTTGTCAAAGTTATTGATGGTTCCACTCATTTAAAAGGTCCAATAACACACCACACTATTCCACTACTCACTACTACAGGTAATGGACATACCGAATATATCACATTCGATATACTACCTAACTCTATCCATCCTATCATTTTAGGATACCCTTGGTTGCAGCTGCATAATCCAAGTATTGATTGGGTAACCAATAATATACAATATACATCTCAGTACTGTACCAATACTTGTTATCCTACAATCTCTATAAACCACATACAACCTCAACTACCCCCAGAATACCTTGAGTTTTCAGATGTGTTTAATCTTAAAGAGGCAGAAAATCTTCCACCACATAGGCCATTCGATTGTCCTATAGACACTAAACCTAATACCACCATACCTTTTGGTAAAATATATCCTATGTCTAATAAAGAATTACAATACCTTAGAGAATATCTCGATGAAAATTTAAGAAAAGGGTTTATATCCACTTCCACTTCTCCAGCAGCAGCTGGAATGTTTTTTGTGACCAATAAAGACGGTACTATACGTCCTATTATAGATTACAGGGGTTTAAATGAAATTACAGTAAAGAATCGCTACCCACTTCCACTCATCCCTGAACTCTTAGAAAGATTAACTGATGCTCAAATCTTTACCAAACTAGATTTGAAAGGTGCGTATAATCTCATACGCATAAGGAAAGGGGATGAGTGGAAAACAGCTTTTAAAACTCGTTATGGCTTATATCAGTACAATGTCATGCCTTTTGGCTTGACAAATGCTCCAGCAACTTTTCAGTTTTTTATAAATGAGATATTCAAGGATTTATTAGATATCTGCGTAGTGATATATCTAGATGACATTTTAATTTATTCTAAGAACATAACTGATCACATCAAACACGTACGATGGGTTTTAATGAGGTTAAGAGAGCATCATCTTTATGCTAAATTAGAAAAATGTCAATTCCATGTAAAGACAATCAAATTTCTGGGTTACATCATCTCCCCAACTGGCATAGAAATGGATCCTGACCAAATAAAGGTTGTTTTGGATTGGCCTGTCCCTACCAATTTAAAATCTCTCCAAAAGTTTCTTGGTTTTTCTAATTTTTACAGAAGATTTATTCAGGGGTATTCTTCCATAGTCCAACCCTTAACTAAATTGACAGGAAAAATTAAATTCTGTTGGACTACTGAAGCACAAGAAGCTTTCGAACATCTGAAAAAATGTTTTACTTCAGCTCCCATCTTACAGCTTCCTGATCCAGATGCAGATTTTACCTTAGAAGTTGATGCCTCAAATGTTGGTGTTGGGGCAATTTTGTCTCAACGACGCATTGGATCACAAGTTAACCATCCTGTTGCCTTTTATTCCCGACTCTTGACTCCAGCAGAAAGGAATTACTCTGTGGGTGACCTAGAACTTTTGGCAATAAAAGTTGCCATGGAACATTGGAGGCATATTCTTGAAGGCACTTCCAAACCTTTTTTAGTACTTACAGATCACAAGAATCTACAGTACCTAAAGAAAAACAAAACTTTATCTTCACGTCAGGTCCGATGGTCCCTTTTTCTAGATCGCTTTAATTATCTCATCCACTACCGTCCAGGATCAAAAAACACTCAAGCAGACTCTCTATCCAGAACCTTTCAGAATGTACCTGAAAAGGAAGAGGCACAAAATATCATACCCACTCACAGATTCTTAGCCTCCATTACCTCATTCCATTCTGATCTACTAAATGCTCAACTCAAAGATTCCACAATCCCTTCAATCTGTATTAAAGATTCTAAGACTGGTTTATATCATTATCACAAACTTCTGTATGTACCACCAACATTAAGAAAACAATTACTTCATCATTTCCATAATCTTCCATTAGCAGGACATCCGGGTATTACTAAAACCCATGAATTGTTGAATAGAGAATATTGGTGGCCGAAAATGAAACAAGATATTTGTAGCCATATCACTGACTGCCAAGTTTGTTCCCGAACCAAACGACCTTCGCATAAACCATTCGGTTTGTTGACTCCTCTGCCAATACCTGACACTCCTTGGCATATGATATCAATGGATTTCATTGTAGAGTTACCACCTTCGAAGAACTATACCTGTATCCTAGTAGTCGTTGATCACCTTACTCGTATGGGACATTTCATTCCACTTAAGAAGATACCCTCTGCAACAACCACTGCTACCTGTTTCATCAACCATATCGTAAAATTACATGGTCTACCACTTTCAATAGTTACAGATAGGGGAACTCAGTTCACCTCCAGATTCTGGAGGGAATTGTGTCGTCTATTGAAGATCACCCCCAGATTCACAACAGCTTTTCATCCGCAATCTAACGGTTTGACAGAACGACTAAATCAAACGTTAGAGCAGTATCTTCGGTGTTATATATCTCAAGTTCAAGATGATTGGTCAGACTGGCTACCAATGGCGGAATTCGCTTATAATAATTCGATTAACACTTCTACTAAAATGACACCATTTTTTGCTTCTTATGGTTATCATCCGAGAACAATACCCACTTCTAACATCACCTCATCTTCTCCCTACGCTGTTGAATATATTACTGAACTGAAAAACTCCATACCTTTATTGAAAAAACATCTGGAGAATGCAAAAGATAAACAAAAGTTTTATTTTGACAAGAAACATATACCACCCCCATCATATAAACCTGGAGATCGTGTATGGTTATCCACGAAAAATATAAAACTGAAAGTTCCCTGCAAAAAATTGGCAACCCAATTTATAGGTCCCTTCAAAATTAAGAAAATCCTAAATCCTAATGCAGTCGTTCTCCATTTGCCAGCTCATCTACGGATTCATCCTTCCTTCCATGTGTCTCTCTTAAAACCTTATTCTGGTACATTAGACTCACTACCTGGGACTGATTCCTCTGATACGGATTTGTGTGCAGATCAGTCTGAATTCGAGGTGGAAAAGATCTTGGATTCCCGCAACCGTTGGAGACGAGTTGAATATCTGGTCCGTTGGTTGGGATATGGTCCTGAAGATGACTCTTGGATTCCCTTACGTGATATTCAGGCTCCAGAACTCTTACGTGAATTTCATCTTCGCAACCCTTCCAAACCTGGGTCTCTGCTCCCAGGAGGTCTGCCTTGAGACGGGGGATCTGTCATGATTCCACCTTAAATCCCTTTGTCCACCTTTACTATTCACCTATAAAAGGATATCAGACACACCTGTTTAATGCTTGATTATTGAAGTTGTGTTTCTGAAGAACTTCCTGTTCCTCCGTTTCTTCTCTCTCAAGCCTTTAACTAATTTTTGAGAATCATCTACATTGGATCAAGTTTTCACTTTCAAAGTGTATCTCAAGTGATTATATCTTCCAAAACTTACTTCTCCAAGGTATTTATCCCTTGCCGTAATCTAGAGCCTGAATCTGTGACGTCATCTCACACGCTGTATCACAGGATCCGTACAGCACTCACATCTTGCAGCCTCCTCCTCTCTGACCTGTTCAGTGAATGCTGCCTAATCAATAACGCTGCTTCCCAGCTGTGTCTTCGATACATTTCAGTCTCCGATCAGGTACAAACTTCCTCAAGCTCATAAACTGTTTTTGCCTCAAGTAAGATTATCTTATAACTTACAAAGTATATTTTGTCAATTCAAGTTTACATATTATATTAGCGGATACATATTTTTTCTATCATTTTTGCTCACCATTTTTGTCTCCTGTTTTTCTCTTGTGCGCACAGAGTGTATTATTCTTTGTCATTAATACAGCCTGTCTCTTGTAAGACAAATCTTATTTCTGAGTGAGTTTACTCCAAGAATCTTTTTCCTCAGATTTTCCACTCTGTATTATTTTTTATTTACACAAATCATTTATCAATTACTAATATTAAGTTGCTTTATTCCATAAGTTTAACTTATTCAAAGCTATATTTGTTAAATATTGGAAAAAAGCTACAATTCTATTTTTATTTTCCTGGAGACATGACAGTATACTACTCTAAACTATTTTAGAGCTATAGGGACTATTAAATACTTTAAGTAAGAACACATTGTTTAATTATACATGTGGTATGCACCTAGTTTCCCTAATCAATAAGATAGCCCCCCTACATAGCTGGCTAACTATACAGAGACAACAGTCATACGAGAGCAGCCAATCACATAGGGGAATCTAAAAATGTCCAACTGGTGTAAAGCACAAAAGTGTCTAAATACTCCAAACTGCCAGACTTTGTTTTTACTGAATTTCTATTTAGTTAAGAAGAAAAATTATCCCACATTTCAGTACACCCAGTGGGCTAAAGGTTGTGTGAAGCTGTTAATGTAGAAGTAGGATACTATGCACAGACAAACCTAAATGAGAATAAGAACTAATTCGGCATGTTGGCCAACTTTTCTAATATAACACAGTACTCAAATGAACATTGCATCGGTTATAGAATAAAATGTCTATAAGGTCCTTTAGAGTGCAATATAAATGGAGGAAGTAACTGCAAAACATAGAAACTAAAATTATGCGCAAGTTAGTATAGTCCTGTTGTAAATACAGTTGCTCCAGTCCGACCCATATGAATATGTCTTAACTCTCATGTCTTTGAGAACTCAGGTGTGTTATCCTTCATATAAAGGTACAGGAGTCATAACAGGATGGTAACAGTAACTAAAAAACAGAAGACTTGCCACAGAGTAATATTTTATCTAAGTTTGACAGTAGGGATAGGTAAAATTACACTGAAGAGTCTGTATCTTTTACTAGTTATAGAGATTTACCCAGTGCCAATTTTATGCAATGGAGTAACTGCTGCCCAGGTTAGAAATATATTGACCAACTTGGAGCCCGTATAAGCAAGGGCATATATATTTCACAGGGCTAGGTGTGGGGAAGCTCTCTCACTGGGCACAAGAGCAAACCACAACTCCCCTAGCTGTAACTCTTGCCGAAACTTCTCTAACGTTGTGGGGATCATCTCACTGTCAACCACAACAGAAGAAGATGGAATTTCCTTCATACTTGGCCACTCAACACAAACTTCCTCACAGCTCCGGATGTGCGACTGTTTCCACCGTTGAGCAATCCCCTTCATCACCCCTCCAGAACCACGAGTCAACATCCTCTCATTTGTTGTGTCAGGAATGGGTGCATGGAAAGAATCCTCATGCATATTGGCTATACAAAGGTTATCTGGTGCTTGCTGTAGCACATAGTTGATCCCACTTATGACTCCCACTTAAGGTGAGAAAGATTCTACCGGGCACTGCAGCCCAGATCGATGGGAAGGCAGGGAATCCGTTAAACTTTCCCATTATGCTGGCAGTAGTGTGCACAACTGTATATAATGATTGTTCAATAGAGTCTCTATTGTAGCCAGCCAAGCGTTACTATTGGTCACCATCTTTAATATGTATTTCTTGCACGTATAGTGTTCTCTGTGTGTAATAAACGAAAAGCTTGAGACTTTGTCCATTTCTGTTTTTTACTTTGCAGACACATATTTTTTATGTAAAGCTCTAATGGCATCTCCCAGTTATATGGGGGGATGCAGCAGCCTAAGCTTCATGGCTTCACTGGGTGACATAGGTCAGGAAACAGTCTAAGCAGGTGCTTCTTAACTCATCAAATATATCACTGGGTAAATCTTTTCAGAAGGGTTTTTAAAAAAAGATCCATAATAAAACTCCAAAATCTATGGTTATTCACAGAGCTCCAGCAATACACGTCCTGCCGCTCCAAGGATTAGCTCCGCCCCTCAAACAAACTTCTCGTTTATTCATTATTTTTTCTGTCCCTAGGAAGGGTCAGAACGCTTCTGCTGTTTCTTTAGCTTCTTGGTTGAAACTTTTTTGTAATGTTTTATTGAGGTTGTTAGAAGATACAATAATAGAAAATCACTTTACAATGACAGTGAGTGGCACATTAACAAGTGTTGTGTTATAACAATAGAATATATGAATATGCCATTTCTATATGGATAGCTAAAAATAAAAAGAAAATAAGAGAATGTCAAGCATTCAAATAATAACAATAAATTGGAACTTATTTTTAGTATTATTAGTTCCTCCGACTTTTCAAAGGGTTACTTATGAACCCATGAAAATCTAAATTGACCTTAGAGGAATTTGAATAATATAAATGGTCACTCTTGGACCTTTATTTAATAGTAAAAGTATAGGAGATAATTAAGATTTATGAAGTATAGAGACGTGTTATATAACTGAGCTACATACAAAACCGTCAAACAAGCATACAAGCATTTGGGATACAACAATAAGGTCTATATAAATGTAAAAAAAGAAAGAAACTGAGTCCCGGTGTTGTAGTCAATATATCCAACTATTTATTGGACAGGATCCATATAGGTAAAGTTGCTCCCTAGAAACTGATGCGTTTCACGCATGCATAAAATGCGCTTCATCAGAGATGTTTAATGTTTATATGTAGGCTAATGTAGCATAGCAAACAAAGAGAATAGGTGATGGAAGGACATATGGGCTTCTTAGGATGGTTGGGAGCTAATTTTGCAATACCCTCTCTGGAGATATTTATCTGTGATGACAGGAGATCTCAAGAAAAAATCTATCAGAGACAGAATTATTCAAAACAAGAGTTCAGTTAGGAATAATAATCTACTTGCCCCTGTCTCCTGTCATTTTTCAAAAATGGGTCATGCTGTCAGTCAGCTACGTTTTCAGATTATTGAATTTGTTCCTAGACCAAGGAGGGGAAGGGACAGAAACTTATTATTAAAACAAAGGGAATGCTTTTGGATTTTCGAACTAGGCACTATGGAACCGGATGGTATGAACAGGGATTGGGATCTTTCTGTATTCCTATAAATATAAAGACATAGAATAATTTCATATTTTTTGATTTAAGATTGTAGGTGCTGACTTGAGAGTACTTCCAGTGAAGTTTTTTTGTATTCCTTTTAAGTTTAAGGATTTAATAAATTTAGTAATTTTTGTATTTGCTTTTGTTTCTTGGCAAAGTTTTTACAACACTGTTTCAGAAATAATTTAACAATTTAATATTGAATGCATGAATTGGTTAACTTTGTAAATATTCTTTACTGCCCTCTTGTGGCGGTAGGGACGGTATGTAAGGATACTCTGTATCAGTGTTTTTTACTGCATGATTAAGGGAGGTGTGCTCCTGAAACGTTGCTGTTCTTTATGTGCTAAATAAATATTTGTATACCATATTTGCTGCCATCCTTCTTTGGACATTTTAGGAGATCTCAAGAAAGCAGGATCCCTTTTGAGCCCCCTATTAGAATCCAGCACAGCATCTGGCTATGGCTATCTTTAGTCCTAGCTCAGTGGTGTCTAATGTGAGTTAAGGAAACTTATAGACAGAGAAGGTTATGTGGCCAGTGAATCTTATGTCAGTATTTAATGTGCAGCAACCAGCTACTGAATATAGAAGATACAATAAATAGACCTAGGTAGGTGTAAGCTATGAAGGGCCATGTGTTGAGATATTTATGCCTAAGGGAGGGTCTAGCTATGCTTGATATTACTGAACAAAAGAGTATGCTTTAGTTGAGGCAACAGTGAACTTGTATCAACACCCATACCGAACTTCTCAATGTTATAAAAGCTCCCTGTAAAAGATCGGATAACCATTGTCTAGCATTTATAGGAGGTAGGCAGTTGAGTCACTGACTAAATGGTAAGCAGCTCTATTGCTCACTTATAGTAAATACATGGATACATTGAATAGAGTTATACATGTCTATCCTCTGCTGTCTCGGCCGCAGGCCCAGAGGTATGACCTTACATATAGAGCGCTGCGGAATCCGTTGGCGCTCTACAAATACCTGATAATAATAATAATAATATGTGAGATAATTATAAGTTTGTTACATTCCATTTTCAAATGATAAATAGACTGCCACAATGGTAGAATGCGCAATTGCTACTACTACTACCCCCTACCTCAATATTTTCTGTGAGGATGCTCCTACTATAAGAGAAATAAATTGTAAGTAGAACAAATAATAAGCCTCCATTTAGGTAAAAGCTAACAATACTATAAAATTAAACCTCTCTGGAGCATATATGTCTTAGACGTACAGTTTCATAGTGGGGTCAACTTTTGAGCTAGCAGTTTCAATGTGGGGAGTACTGCAAAGGAAACATGCATAATAAATGAGACAAGAGGGTCCTGGATATATAACAAGAAATCAAATCTCTAGAGGCAACTTGGTGACCTGTATGAGCCCATTAACCTTGGTATAGGAAAGAAGTCTTAACGGTTCGGATTTAACTTCAGTGAAAAGGACTGAAATACATAGTTCCTGAATGAAACAAAGAGAGTGGTAATGCTACCTTAGAACAGACTCAAGCACAGAGCTATCATACTAGACCTCATTTTGGGACATATGAATAGGATGTTAGTTAGCAGATAAGTACTTATGAGGTTCTGTTGTAGACATTCACTTGTGCCGATGTAGTCATATCTTAGCCTATTTCTCTTTTGCCTGGGGACCATTGTGTTGAAACAAGATAGGGCTCTATCTCAGGTTTGATGACCACAATCAGTTCCACCACTTCCACTGTGAATTGGGATTTACTCTCACTTTTATGGCTCAACTGTGAGGGTAAGAAACTTGGGCCCCAGTATACCGCAACTAGGTGCTCCTAAAGATGCTTTGGGAGACGACCAGTGTCTCCTTGTACTCTCCTGCTATAGTGCCTTGGTTCAGTAATTTCCTAATGCTATTGAGATCCCAGCCAACTGACCAGGGTACAGCAATTATATGTCCTTTCAAATTTATCTCCAACAGGTGGCCCTTAGGATTCTGTGGCTATACAGGTTGAATAAGGGGTCTCAGAGCCTCTGGCTGTGTGACGCTGCTTCGCTTACTAGCAACTAGTTTCACTGTTTTATTGGGCTCTGTAAACTCCCGCACTGTACGTCGGGGTCCTGCCATCTTTATGCGAGTTTGCTTGTTTCATATAGTACTTGGCTCTTCAAGTCATCAAGCATGACTTAAATTTGTAAGTAGAGTTCCTCCTCCATATTCCAATAGTTGAGGCGTATGCAAAGCTTGATGAATGCGTATGCACAGCAGACCAAGAGCTGCTAGAGCCAAAGTACCGGGAGTGTTAAGGGCTTGAGTGTAGGCAACAATGGGCTAGATCGGATCCCAGTCAGTATATGTGGGTAACTCTTACATCAGGTGAAACAGCAAAAGATAATTACAATAAATATTGTGGTTGGCAAGCAAGATGATATAAGTCTTCCAGGTTAATCAGTGGATTAGTGTAAGGGGCCTGGGACCTTCATAATTTGTGACCCGCTATGGCCGCTTCCTAGCCACACCCCCCTCCTTGGTTGAAACTTTTGATTCACAAAGTTTACATGGAGGCAAACTTGCTTACTTGGATTACTGCTCATTCTACTCGGTCAGTTGCCACTTTTTGGGCTTTCAATTGATCAGATGTGCAAGGCAGCCACTTGGTCTTCTTTGCATACTTTTACAAAATTCTACCATTTTGATGTTTTTGCTTCTTCTGAAGCTGCCTTTAGTAGACAGGTTCTTCAGGAAGCTGTCTCAGTTTGATTTTTTTGCCTGTTTTATTTGTTTTAAATGCATTAAAAACAAAATAAAAAATGTTGTGGATTTAATTTCTCAGTGAAAAAATATTTTTTTAAATCCCTCCCTTTATGTATTACTCATGGACTCTACTGTTTGGGTATTAGTTCCCAAGAGTAATGGATCGTGGACTCTCACCACCTGTATAAAAGAAAACATAATTAATGCTTACCTGATAAATAAATTTCTTTCATGGTGATGAGATTCCATGAGACCCCACCCTAATGTTTTTTTGGTTTTAATTTTTTCTTTAGCACATCTTTTTTCCCTGCTCCTTTTATGGCTCCCTTTTTCTTACCTCAGTTTGCTTGGCTATACGTTAGACTATGCTATGTGTGAGGTGGGAGGGGTTTTATAGAGCTCTTGGGGTTTGGGAACTTTTGCCTCCTCCTAGTGGTCGGGAAATAAATTAATATATCAGGTAAGCAAAAATTATGTTTGCTGATATTGGAAGTTGAAATTAAAAAATGCACCTAGTGCTCTGTAATATTTATGGCCCTAATAAATGAGATATTCAATTTTAGGATTAATTATATGATAGACTTTTTCAAATATAATGGGATGAATTTGATCTTAGCTGGTGATTTTAACATGTCCCCCTGTCGTGAGCTGGATAAATGTCATCAAGTGATTATTAGATTAAATAGTAAAGAAGTAAAGATATTGTCAGAGTTTTTCCAAAAGTATATTTGGCACATACAAAACCCTGACCAAAGAAGCTATATATGTGAGTCAAAGCTCAAGATTTCTTCCTTATTAGTGAAGCATTGTTGAAGATAGATATCAAAATTGGTATTAAATAAATGTTAACAT
Organism: Bombina bombina; assembly: GCF_027579735.1. Lineage (NCBI taxonomy): Eukaryota > Metazoa > Chordata > Amphibia > Anura > Bombinatoridae > Bombina > Bombina bombina. Next base: position 1,202,317,804 of record NC_069500.1, read on the forward strand.
CAGATCATGCTGTTATCTCTATAGAATTTAATCTAGATTCTAATTTGTTAAAAGATATACATTTTTCGTTCCCTAGATTTCTAAGTAATCACGCAAGAACTGGCTGCTGGGAAAATGGAAAGAATTTTAGGAATTTAATAAAGATTACTTAAAGAAAATCAAAATATTTTGGGAATCAGCCAAAGTTTTTTTTTTTGTAAGAAGGGAGATCCTCTGAAAAGTTAACCCCTTCCATCATATTTTCTTTGTAAGGATTTTCAGGTGTGTGTCCCTTCTCAGCTATGTATCGTGCGTCTATTTCTAATCCTAAACATGGTTTTGCGTTTCTGCCTTATCAAGGTTGCTCCCAGGAGACTTTGTCTGAACTTTGGCTAAAGTTTATATAGTATATTCACTTTATTAATTGTAAGCTGTAATGCCTCCAGCTGTTCAGCGTAGAGCCGCGGACGCATTCAATGATTGGAAGTTGATCCTTCTTTGGCCTGTAGCTCATCAGGGACTTCACTTCGGAGCGATCACTCTAAATTTTCCATTCATGAGAGGTGTGTTTATGACTCTGAGGATTCTTCCTGAGTTTCAGAACCCTGCTGCTGTGGCAGATGTGCCCTTAAATTTCAAGCTTGCTTTATTATGAGAACTTTTAATTGCTTTAGTAGTAGATGATTTTCCTGCTACAATTAAGCAACCAGTTAAAAGAATTTTTTTTTTTTTAAAGGCAGTTCTAAACAGCTTTCTCTTCCCGTGCCTCATTCCCTTTCTGAACTATTTTCTAAGGCATGGAAGAAGCCAGGTATTCCTTTTGTTCCATCTTCTATAATATTAAATCCATGTTCCCTCTCCCTTCTGCTAATATAGATTTGGGAAATTATTTCTATTCCTAAGGTGGATATAGCCATTTCCACTCTTGTCAGGTGTACTATTTTTCATTTGGAAGATGGTTTCTCTTTTAAGAATTAATATTTATTATTTTATTATTATCGGTTATTTGTAGAGCGCCAGCAGATTCCGCAGCGCTATAAACATAGGCGGTATACAAGGTAGCAATTATGGGGTATACAAGGTAGCAATTATGGGGGGTGGAGATTTTAGAAGAAGGGGGGGAAATAAGTAGCTCAGTTTTGGAGAGATTTAGCTTAAGGTAGTGAGAGGACATCCAGGAAGAGATGTGAGCCAGACAGTTAGTGACATGGGTTAGCAAGGAAGGAGATAGGTCTGTAGCAGAAATGTTGATTTGAGCATCGTCGGCATATAAATAATATTGAAACCTGTGGGATGATGACGTGTAGATTGAGAAGAGAAGGGGACCGAGGACAGAGCCTTGCGGTACCCCAACAGAAAGTGATAATGGGACAGAGGAAGCCTAAGGAAGACTAAAGGTAGGGTTAGACAGGTAGGAAGAGAACCATGACAGGGCTGTGTCACAAATGCCGAAGGATTGGAGAGTTTGGAGCAGAAGAGGGTGGTCAACAGTATCAAAGGCTGCAGACAGATCAAGGAGAATAAGCAGAGAGAAGTGGCCTTTGGATTTTGCTGTGAGTAGGTCATTGGTAACCTTAACGATTGCTCTCTCTGTGGAGTGATAGGACAAAATCCAGATTGCACATGGGTCAAGAAGGGAGTGTAATGTAAGGAAATGGGATAGGCGTGCATGTACTAGCTTTTCAAGAAGCTTTGAGTGTTGAAAGTGGAGAACAGACGTTTTGGGTTTGAAGAAAGAGTGGAGATAAGAGTAGAGAATTAGTGTTGCTTTTAAAGAGCTTTTATAGAGAGGGGAGAGAATAAGCGAATCATGTGAGTTTCGAATGAGGAAAATGTGAGCAAAGAGATGGGTTATATTTGTTGAAAGGAGCAATGAGAGGAAAGTAAAATACCTACACCACCTCCTTGTCTGTTACCAGACCTAGGAGTGTGGCTGAAATGGAGACCCCATGTGAGAATGCAGCAGTGGATGCTGTGTCTAAAGGAGAGAACCAAGTTTCTGTGAGAGCCAGAAGGTTGAGAGAGTGGGAGATAAAAAGGTCATGGATAAAAGTGAAGGAAGAGGTTAGGTGTGTTTATCAAACTGTTATGTGAGAAAACAGCGTTGCCAACCTCAATAGTTGCTAATTCTCACAGATTAGCAAACAAAAGCTAGACAGTGGGGGAGGTTTGTAGAGGTGGCGCCTATGGCTACCTGCTTTCAAAAATAAGTATGGTAAACAAATATACTCTAAGTATTGGTAGCTAAATTGCTCTATTGTGTAACCATAATAACTTCACTAACGTTTATAAAAAGAATTCATACTATTTCATATGATACAAAAATTGTGTAGTTATTAAAATGTGTAACAAATAATACGTTGAGCACTGGAGGTTTCAGATGTCTAATTCAGGTTACACAACTGAATACAATAAAATAGTGATAATACACCGGTGTATAACAATTAATTGTTTTGAAATATAATATTTTTGCTAAAAAGTATCTTTAGACACATATGGCTCTAAAAAAATATAATGCAAAAATTAATGCAAAAATTAATGCAAAAATTTGCAAAAATAGAAGCAAAAATTTAAAAATTAAAAATAAAAGTTTCATAGCATACAGATCCCCTACTCACCTACTCACATATTAGGGTATTATAAAGTCATATATTTACAATAGTTTCGCCGCATTTCCTTATGGTTATGAGAGACATATCAACTACTTGAAAGAACTACTAGCATATATACCTAGCTCCCAACCTGGGGATGCCCTAGGTATTTAGTAGCTGATCTCGCAGCTACACCATTTAATCTCCTCATAAGTATAGTACTGTAACTGCATAGATGCATTTTCGTCTCCAAGTACTGATATGAGTAAGTGTCTTTCAGAGAATCTTAATTGTTATGTATGTCTATTAGCTATTAACTTTATAATCTATGTAGATGTATTTTTTTTTTTTTTTTGCATTATGTATTTAACTTATGCTCTGCATAGCCACTAATTTAGCTTAGAACATATGCCTTGGCTGTTTCTAGACCTAGCCTCAGTTTGACCCATCACCCTGTAGACTATCTATACTTACTGAGTCCTAATAACCCCCTACCTTTCCTGTCACTCAACCCCAGATAATATACGTGTCTAACAGGGGCCAATTCTCCCCCCCCCCACCTTTCCCCCCACTTCCTCTGATCTCTCCTTCTCCTCACTTTTTCTTCTCTCCCCCTTCTTCACCCCTTTTAAGCAGCTCTGGTCAGCCGATTTTTCCCATCTTCTTTTTCCCAATACTAGGTCCAAAAGTGACCATTCATAATACTAATTTCCTCCCTCAGTGCTCACCAGCTTAGTCGGGTTCAAAAGTAACCTTTGTTTTCATGGAGGATCTCATCTCAACTCATCCCAACACATATTATATAAAAGAGGTTTAAGAAGACTAACCATACAGCTTTAATGTATCACACCTAACTTAATCAATATAAATCTGTTATATAATCTGTTGTATAATCAGATATCTGTGTTTTATGGTATCTCATATATGTTGTAATATCCCTATAACCTCAATAAAAAAATTTATAAATAAAATTAAAAAAAAAAAAAAAAAAAAAAAAAAAAATAAAGAAATGTGCAGTTGATGCTGTCTGCAGCAAAAAAAAAAAAAAGATTGCTAACCACAGTGTTGCTGGTTTAATTCTTGTGGTATATAAAAGAGTTCAATTCTCTTCAAAGTATATTTTCAAATTGGATATTTGTATATATTCCACATGCTGGAAGGTTTGTATTTTAATTTGATGGTTTCAGAAGGAGACACTTTGCGTCCCAATGGTAACACTTTCCAATATTGTTTCAGAAATTATGTAATAATATTGCAAAACCAAAAGAAAGCTGAATAAAAAGTGTCCCTTTAAGCTGTTTATAGAGATTTACTTTCTTATAATTGAGTTTCTCTCCACTTAAAATCTTATACCATAGCTTAAATTAAGATACAGGCGTGGCTTACTTGTGTCCTTTAAAATAGTTCTCCCCTTGAATAATAAAACGGTAATCCTTAGATATTGTGTATAATATGGTGATTAGTTTATTCTTACCCTGCTTGTCCGGACTTACTTGAATGCTGACAGCATCCCAAGACTCTTACCAGATATGGGGGGTATTCAAAATGATCGATCCGTTCGTTGGTTTCTGTATTTTTACCCTGCTTGACCGGGCTCGCCCTGATAGTGGCGGCGTCCTTGGACTCTTACCGGATGTGGCGGGTTTTCTTTCGAATGACCAATCTCTGTGTTACAATCTTCGTGTTACAATCTTCTTTTTCCTTGTAAATGCAAGTTCCTTCTTTCAATGTTATCTGTGTTTGAAAAAATTAGCTATCCTCCTAACGCCTAGTGCAAGTGTTCGGCTGCTCACAAACAAGGCGGTCTTGGGAGTGCTAATGATCACGCTAACTGGCCAGTTAGTTCAGAGTAGTGTGCTGGAGCTAGTTCTCTTCAACGCGTTTCGGCTCTATAGTTGTGAGCCTTTGTCAAGAAGCTCACAACTATAGAGCTGAAACGCGTAGAAGAGAACTTTTGGGATGAGGTGCAGGGGGGAAGAGAGAGTGAGTTTAAGAGAGATGGGCTAATGAACAGAGCAGGTGGTGAGGGGGAAGGAGTAATTCATTAAAGTAGTTTGCTATAGAATCCTATCAGCCAATCGGAATTCGAGGGACGCCATCTTGGATGACGTCATTTAAAGGAATATTCATTCATCGTTAGTCATCGGCCTAGAAGGATGTTCCGCGCCGAAGGTCTTCAAGATGGAGCCGTTCCTCATCGGATGGATGAAGATAGAAGATGCCGCTTGGATGAAGATGTCTGCCGGTCCGGATGTCCTCTTCTGCCCGGATAGGATGAAGACTTCTGCCGGTCTGGATGTCCTCTTCTGCCCCATTGGATGAAGACTTCGGCCTGGCTGGGTGAAGACGGCTCAAGGTAGGGTGATCTTCAATGGGGTAGTGTTAGGTTTTTTTAAGGGGGGATTGGGTGGGTTTTAGAGTAGGGGTGTGTGGGTGGTGGGTTGTAATGTTGGGGGGGATTGTTCTTTTTTTTACAGGTAAAAGAGCTGATTACTTTGGGGCAATGCCCCGCAAAAGGCCCTTTTAAGGGCTATTTGTAATTTAGTTTAGGATAGGGAATTTTATTATTTTGGGGGGCTTTTTTATTTTATTAGGGGGCTTAGATTAGGTGTAATTAGTTTAAACTTCTTGTAGTATTTTTTTATTTTTTGTAATTTAGTGTTTTTTTGTAATATAGTTTAGTTTATTTAATTGTATTTTATTTTAGATAATTGTAGTTAATTTATTTAATTAATTTATTGATAGTGTAGTGTTAGGTGTATTTGTAACTTAGGTTAGGATTTATTTTACAGGTAATTTTGTAATTATTTTAACTAGGTAGCTATTAAATAGTTATTAACTATTTAATAGCTATTGTACCTAGTTAAAATAAATACAAAGTTGCCTGTAAAATAAATATAAACCCTAAAATAGCTACAATGTAATTATTCATTATATTGTAGCTATCTTAGGGTTTATTTTATAGGTAAGTATTTAGTTTTAAATAGGAATAATTTAGTTAATAATAGTAATATTATTTATATTTATTTAAATAATAATTAAGTTGGGGGTGTTAGGGTTAGACTTAGGTTTAGGGGGTAATACATTTAATGTAGGTGGCGGCGGTGTAGGGGGCTCAGATTAGGGGTTAATAAATTTAATGTAGGTGGCAGCGGTGTAGGGGGGTCAGATTAGGGGTTAATAAATTTAATGTAGGTGGCGGCGGTGTAGGGGGGTCAGATTAGATGTTAATATATTTAATGTAGGTGGCGGCGGTGTAGGGGGGTCAGATTAGAGGTTAATATATTTAATGTAGGTGGCGGCGGGGTCCGGGAGCAGCGGTTTAGGGGTTAAACACTTTATTTAGGTGCTGCGGGGTCCGGGAGCGGTGGTTTAGGGGTTAATACATATAATGTAGGTGGCGATGGGCTCCGGGAGCAGCGGTTTAGGGGTTAATACACTTTATTAGGGATTGCGGTTGACAGGTAGATAGACATTGCGCATGCGTTAGGTGTTAGGTTTTTTTTTAAAGGCATTTTAGGGAGTTACTGTGCTCTAATACTCAGCGCAAGGCCTGCTATGGCTGCATTTTATGGCGAGGTGAAAGTGGAGTAAGATTTCTCCATTTTCGCCACGTAAGGCCTTGCGCTGGATATTGGATACCAAATTGCGCGTGTTTTATATATTAGTCTATGGGTAAAAAAAACTACGTCCGACGGGTGAAATATACGTGCCGCATTTATATGCGGCGCTGTATATAGGATACCAAACCCGCGCAAAAACCGGCATCGCCGGCTTTTGCGGGCGATGCTGCATATCGGATGGGGCCCCTGAATAATGAAAGTTTAATTTTGGCTAGACTGTTCCTTTAATATATTTTTGTTGTACGTGTTTGGGGTCTTACAATTTAAAATTGTTTTGATGTTATCCAGATGGAGTAGGATCTTAACCTTTGCACATTGAATATATTTGTGTAATTAGAGTTTAGAGTTTTGCATTTGTACCAAGAAATTGGATAATGTTCACGATTATATGCTGGGTGATAATTTAAGCAATATACATTGCTGGGGTTAATAATCTCAGTAACTTTGAATCTGTCTCTGATAGGTCAGCGCAGATTAGAGTTACAACAGTCCTGTGCTACTTTTCAATCCTTTACCTTCTGTTACCCTATGCATGGAAGTGGTGGTCTCATGATGGCTGCCTCAGATATTGTTCCATTTGCCAGATTTAATCTTCAGTCTTTCCAGTTGCAAATGTTGCAAATGTTGTGGAATGGGTATCACACGGATATGTCTTAGAGAATCCTGTGACATCACAGGACAGGGCTTTCTCTAACTTGGTGGCAGACTTATCCATTCCTTAGTTCAGATATCAGCCTGTTAGGTTGGGGTGCAGTCTGGCGGTCTCATAGAGCACAGGGAGTGTGGTCTCTTCTGGAGGTAAGGTTGCCCATAAATATTCTGGAGCTCCAAGCAATCTTCATGGTTCTCCAGAGTTGGTCTTAACTCAGACAGGAATCTTTTCTTAGATTGCAGTCAGAAAATATTGCTGCAGTGGCTTACATAAATCATTAGGAAGGAACACCAAAGAACTGTCCTGCATCATCAGTTGGGCTGAATCTTACTATTGCATGATTTCTGCCATCTATATTCTAGGTGTGAACAACTGGGATGCAGTCTTTTTAAGTCACCAGTCTCTTCACTCAGGAGAGAGGTTTCTGAATCAGGAAGTTTTCAACCAGATTGTGAGATAATGGGGTCTACCAGAGATAGGTCTTATTGTCTCTCACTTGAATCACAAACTACCCATTTTTTCGGCTAGGTCTCTGGACCCTCAGGCAAGCCGGATAGATGCCCTAGTGGTTTTCCTTGTTATTCAACCTGATTTACATCTTTCATCTATTTTTTATTGCTAGCCAGAGTAATAGCCAAAATCAAGCAGGAATAAGCTTCAGTAATCCTGATTGCTCCGAAGTGGCCTTGTAGGATTTGATTTGTGGATCTAGTTTAAATGTCCTGGTGATTGCCTTGGAGACTTCCTCTAGCAAGGGAACTAACTTTGACAGGCTCTCGATTAAACACTTAGGGCCTTATATTCAAAACATTGCTGCTCAGGCGAGATATTCTAAGAAGTCTTGTTAGAAAACATACAGGAGTCAGGGAGGGTCTAATAGTGCGGTCTAGCTGCTTGCGGTGACACCCACAATATTATAAGCAGTATATCACTTAACACGATGTACAGGGTACTTTGTTGTCGTTAAGGGGGTTAGAATTAAAACAGTTATTTGTCCAGTTTTTCTTCCTTGGAATCTTAATCTGCTTTTGAGGCTTCCTCGGGCCCCTCCTTTTGTACCTATGCATGGTTTAGACCAGTGATGGCTAACCTTTGCACCCAACCAAAACCAAAAATGGGCCAACTCCTTAGCTTAGATACTTGCTTTTTTAAATACAGATAGCAAAAGCACAAATAAAAATTGATAATAGGAGTAAATTAGAAAGTTGCTTAAAATTGCATGCGCTATCTGAATCATAAAAGACAAAAATTGGGGTTAGTATCCCTTTAACCTCAATTAAAAATAAATAAAAAATAAATAAAAATTGCTTAAAAATTATATTGCATGTTTCAATGTATTTGGTTGGAAAGTGCTCAAAACACACACATTTATATATATATAAATGTGCACATACTTATTTACACATAATACACATATATAGATATGTATAAATACTAACGCATACATATTTAGACATACGTATATACAGTATATACATTGGAGCCCTTTCCAGTCAAACACCTTGCTGTTATACCATATCCCTTTTAACCATTTTACAACCTTTTTATCAATATAAATGTTATATTTGTTTTATTAAAATGTTTATATACAGTATGAGTATACTTTATTTTAATGAGTGCATAGGGTTAGGGCAAGCTCTCAAAAGTCTGAGCCAAAACTGATACATTAAATAAAAAAGGAGTAAGAATATCAAGTATGTATAAAGACAAATTTATTTAGCTCATATAAGAATAATGGCTGGATTACGAGTTTTGCGTTATGGTGAAAAAGCAGCGTTATGGCTCTTTTTCACTACTGCTGGTATTATGAGTATTGCAGGTATATCTGTACCGCACACTGTTTTGGCCGTAACGCAACGTAACTACCGCAGCATTCAAAAAGTCCTTTTTCAATGGGACTTCCATAGCGCCAGTATTACGAGTTTGCCTGTCCGGCCAAAAAGTGAGCAGTACAGCCCATAACTACAAGATCTGTACCGTAAACTGAAAGTCAGTAGTTATGGCTTTTATGTTACAGAGCTGTACCATAAAACTCATAACTAAAGTGTTACAAAGTACACTAACACCCATAAACTACCTATTAACCCCTAAACTGAGGCCCTCCCGCATTGCAAACACTAAAATAAAATTATTGATCTGCCGCTCCCGACATCGCCGCCACTATAATAAACATATTAACCCCTAAACCGCCATACTCCTGCATTGCAAACCCTAGTTAAATATTATTAACCCCTAATCTGCTGTCCCTAACATCGCCACAACCTACATTACTGTTATTAACCCCTAATCTGCTGTCTCCAAAATGGCTGCCACTATACTAAAGTTATTAACCCCTAAACCTAACCCTAAATCTAACCCTAACCCTAACACCCACTAACTTTAACATAATTTAAATTATTCCAAATAAAAATTACAATTACTACCTAAATAATTCCTATTTAAAACTAAATAAATACTTACCTGTAAAATAAAACCTAAGATAGCTACAATATAACTAATAGTTACTCTGGGGCATATTAATCAAGGTCTGGCGGACCTGATCCGACACTGCGGATCAGGTCCGCCAGACCTCGCTGAATACGGCGAGCAATACGCTCGCCATATTCAGCATTGCACCAGCAGCTCACGTCTAAAAAAGAGGATGCTCCGCGCCGGATGTCTTGAAGATAGAGCCGCTCCGCGTCGGAAGGATGAAGATAGAAGATTCCGTCTGGATGAAGGCTTCTGCCCGCCTAGAGGACCACTTCTTGCCGCTTGGATGAAGAATTCTCCCGGCTTCATTGAGGACTTCTTGCCTCTTGGATGAAGACTTCTCCCGGCTTGATGAGGATGGATGTCTGGTCTTCAAAAACTGTAAGTGGATCTTCGGGGGTTAGTGTTAGTTTTTTTTTAAGGGTTTATTGGGTGGGTTTTATTTTTAGCTTAGGGTTTGGGCTGAAAAAAAGCTAAATGCCCTTTTAAGGGCAATACCCATCTAAATGTCCTTTTTAGGGCAATGGGGAGCTTAGGTTTTTTAGATAGGATTTCATATGGGGGGTTTGGTTGTGTGGGTGGTGGGTTTTACTGTTGGGGGGTTGTTTGTATTTTTTTTACAGGTAAAAGAGCTTATTTCTTTGGGGCAATGCCCCGCAAAAGGCCCTTTTAAGGGCTATTGGCAGTTTAGTTTAGGCTAGGTTTTTTTTTATTTGTGGGGGGGCTTTTTTATTTTGATAGGGCTATTAGATTGGGTGTAATTAGTTTAAATATTTGATAATTTCTTTTTTATTTTGTGTAATTTAGTGTTTGATTGTTTTTGTATTTAATTAATGTAATTTATTTAATTGTAGTGTAATGTTAGGTGTTAGTGTAAGACAGGTTAGGTTTTATTTTACAGGTAAATGTGTATTTATTTTAACTAGGTAGTTAGTAAATAGTTAATAACTATTTACTATCTAGTCTACCTAGTTAAAATAAATACAAACTTGCCTGTGAAATAAAAATAAAACCTAAGATAGCTACAATGTAACTATTAGTTATATTGTAGCTAGCTTATGGTTTATTTTATTGGTAAGTATTTAGTTTTAAATAGGAATTAGTTAGGTAATGATAGTAATTTTTATTTAGATTTAATTTAATTATATTAAAGTTAGGGTTAGGTTTAGGGGTTAATATATTTATTTATTGTTATTGATGTGGGAGGCCAGAGGTTTAGGGGTTAATAACTTTAGTATAGTGGTTGTGGCAACGTTGGGGGCGGCAGATTAGGGGTTAATAAGTGTAATGTAGGTGTCGGCGATGTTGGGGGCGGCAGATTAGGTGTTAATAAGTGTAGGTAGGTGGCGGCGATGTCTGAGGCGGCAGATTAGGGTTTAATAAGTGTAATGTAGGTGTTGGCGATGTCAGGGGCGACAGATTAGGGGTTAATAAGTGTAGGTAGGTGACGGCAAAGTTGGGGGCGGCAGATTAGGGGTTAATAAGTGTAATGTAGGTGTCGGCGATGTCGGGGGCGGCAGATTAGGGGTTAATAAGTGTAGTTATGTGGCGGCGATGTCGGGGGCGGCAGATTAGGGGTTAATAAGTGTAATGTAGGTGTCGGCGATGTCTGGGGCAGCAGATTAGGGGTGTTTAGACTCGGGGTTTATGTTAGGGTGTTAGGTGTAAACATAACTTTTCTTTCCCCATAGGAATCAATGGGGCTGCGTTACGGAGCTTTACGCTCCTTTATTGCAAGTGTTAGGCTTTTTTTTAGCCGGCTCTCCCCATTGATGTCTATGGGGAAATCGTGCTCGAGCATGTAAAACCAGCTCAAAGCAACGCTGGTATTTGAGTGCGGTATTATTACCGAGTCGCTCATAACGCAAAACTTGTAATCTGGCCGACTATTTGTTTAATTTCAATATTTTTTAACATTTAGTAATTTTGCATATATTGGCCCCTATTTAAGAAAGGTCTTGCGGACCTGATCCGACACTGCGGATCAGATCCGGAAGACCTCGCTGAATGCTGAGAGCAATACGCTCTCCGTATTCAGCATTGCACCAGCAGCTCACAAGACCTGCTGGTGCAACGCCGCCCCCTGCCGACTCGCGGCCAATTGGCCGCCAGCAGGGGGATGTCAATCAACCCGATTGTACTCGATCGGGTTGATTTCCAGCGTTGTCTGTCCGCCTGCTCAGAGCAGGCGGACAGGTTATGGAGCAGCGGTCTTTGTGACCGCTGCTTCATAACTGCTGTTTCTGGCGAGTCTGAAGACTCGCGAGAAACACGGGCCGTCAAGCTCCTTTCGGAGCTTGATAGATAGGCCCCATAGTATTTTGCTGTTTTCAACAAACTAGGAATACTATTATTGTTTTTTTAGATTGCTTATATATTTTTAAAATAATTGTTTTTTTACAGTTGTATGCAAAAGTTTAGGCACCCCTGACTATTTCCATGATTTTCATTTATAAATAATTTCATTTTTGGATCAGCAATTTCATTTTGATCTGTCAAATAACTGAAGGACACAGTAATATTTCAGTAGTGAAATGAGGATTATTGGATTAACAGAAAATGTGCAATATGCATCAAAATGAAATTAGACAGGTGCATAAATTTAGGCACCCTAACAGAAATATTGCATTAATATTTAGTAGAGCCTCCTTTAGCAGAAATAACAGCCTCTAGACGCTTCCTATAGCCTGTAATGAGTGTCTGTATGCTGGATGAAGGTATTTTGGACCATTCCTCCTTGCAAAGCATCTCCAGTTCAGTTAGGTTTGATGGTTGCCGAGCATGGACAGCCCGCTTCATATCACCCCACAGATTTTCAATGATATTCAGGTCTGGGGACTGGAATGGCCATTCCGGAACATTGTACTTGTTCCTCTGCATAAATGCCAGAGTAGATTTTGAGCAGTGTTTTGGGTCGTTGTCTTGTTAAAATATCCAGCCCCAGCATAACTTCAACTTTGTGACTGATTCCTCTTTAACAAGATTCCCAGTACCAGCACTGGCCACACAGCCCCACAGTATGATGGAACAAATTTTGTGTTTGTCTTGGAACGCTGTGTTCTTTTGCCTCCATGCGTAACGCCCCTTGTTATGACCAAATAACTCAATCTTTGTTTCATCAGTCCACAGTACCTTCTTCCAAAATGAAGTTGGCTTGTCCAAATGTGCGTTTGCATACCTCAAGCGACTCTGTTTGTGGTGTGTGTGCAGATAGAGCTTCTACCGCATCACTCTCCCATACATCTTCTCCTTGTGCAAAGTGCGCTGAATTGTTGAATGATGCACAGTGACACCAACTGCAGCAAGATTAGGTAGGTCTTTTGAGGAGGGCTGTTTTTGACTGTTCTCACCATCCATTGCCTTTGCCTCTTCGATATTTTACTTGGCCTGCCACTTCTGGCCTTAACAAGAACTGTGCCTGTGGTCTTCCATTTCCTCACTATGTTCCTCACAGTGGACACTGACAGCTTAAATCTCTGCGATAGCTTTTTGTAGCCTTCCCCTAAACCATATTGTTGAATAATCTTTGTTTTCAGGTCATTTGAGAGTTGTTTTGAGGCCCCCATGTTGCCACACTTCAGAGGAGAGTCAAAGAGAACAACTTGCAATTGGCCACCTTAAATACCTTTTCTGTTAATCCAATCACTACTCACTAATCACTACTGAAATATTACCATGTCCTTCAGTTATTTGATAGATCAAAATGAAATTCCTTATCCAAACACCCAATTATTTATAAATAAAAATCATGGAAATTGTCAGGGGTGCCTAAACTTTTGCATACAACTGTATATGTATTATATTTTCTGGTGCCAGCATCTTGTGCATTTTTACAGCAAACTGATTCATATTAATTGTATATGCACACCATATTTAGTCTCATATGAGCTGAATAAATTTGTCTTCATACATACTTGAAACTCTTACTCCTTTTTTATTTAATTTATCAGTTTTGGCTCAGTCTTTTGAGCGCTTGCCCTAACCCTATGCACTCATTTACTTGTAATATCAAGTTGCAAGTTACTTTTATTGCGGTCCAGCGATACTGCTTATTGTGTCCTGTGCATCATTTGTTTTAGAGCTTTGAAACAAATAAAGGGGACTTTCATTCATGAAGTATAAGATACAACGCTAGGATTGACTTTTACTTTAAAGGGATATTCCAGCCAAAATTGGAAACCACATGGATGTATTTCGGTATTGAACAGAAACAATTTTGTAACATGCATGCATTAGCAAAAATGCTTCTAATAAAAGCTATAGCTGTTTCAAAAGTGTATTTAGGTATGCACCGTGCACCAGCATTTTAAGCACAGCACTTGTTTAGAGAGCCTAAGTTGCTTGTACCATCTGGTAATTACTCAATTTGTTAATTGCTGACATGACACAAGCCCCACTGATTATCTGATCAGCTGCATTATTTAAACTGTGGGTGCAGTGACAATATCTAGCTATGCTTCACATGCACGTGCAGAGAAAAATATTAACACTAAAACAGTGATAACTTTTACTAGAAGCATTTTTGCCAATACATTTATATTGTAAATATGTTTCTATTCAAAGATGTAATAAATCTATGTGCATTTAATTTTTGACCGGAATGTCCCTTTAAGTACGCTTCTTTAAAAGCCCTGACATCTTTTTGTGGTGATTTGTGGAGCGTGTTATGGAAAGTTTTGGGTAATTGATTAGTTATTTTTAGTTCATTTTAGTTCATTTGCAGAGTGAAAAAATCCATGAAACCTCTAGGATAGGCTACAAGAGGGAGCAATTTAGTCTGTGCAGAAATGAGCCAATTGATTGACATTTATTCTAATTTTAGCACAGTTCTTTTTTAATTATTCTTTTTTTTAGCATTTTGCCATATTAAACATGTTAGATTTGTTCGTATAGTAATGTTTTTACAGTAGCCACATTAAGTTCACACAAATTAGTTTAAAGGGCCATTATAGTCTAAAAATGAAATGCTCTAATTTGTTAGCGCATGTCATTTTAGGACAAGCAACCAGAAAATTCTCTGCTCTGGACCCAAGTGGTACTTCTCTATGTGTTTAACTCTTTTGTGGGGTTAAACGCATAAAGGTCCAGGGTCTCTAGTCTTACAATTACAGGCTCTAACAAATAACAGCGTGTCATTTTTCAGTGTGTGAAGTCATAATCCATAAAAGTCCTGTGATAGGCTGGGGCAGTGAAAGCATTAGGTTATGTGCAACGTTATAAGACAACTGACTGAAGTTTAGGCAGATGTTGAATTTTTTTTTATTAAACTTTTCACATTACATATTTTTTAAAAGGTAGAAAAATAGTTAAAAGCAGCTAACATTTAATATATTTCACTGAAAGGTCTGAAATATCTTGGGTAGGTTAGTGGAGTTTGACTATTTTCATGTGGGACGTTTAGAAGCAACTGATTTATTTTTAAGATCACTTTTGTATGTTAAGCTACATTAAGCCGCCCATAACAAAACATATTAAAAAAGAATATGCACAGATACTGATCTAAAAATCCATGATAAAACCTTTTAAAAATGTCAGACTTCTGCGCTCGTCGGGTTGCGCTCTTGTGCTAACCCAACAAGCGCAATAATCCGAAGTTTGAATATCGCGTACGCGTTCATGTATCCCCCAATAGAAGTCAATGGAGAAAAAAACAGTGGGGGAAAAATACCCCACTCTCACGCAAACCCAATTGCATATTCTCGTTTGCACTAACCCAACATAAAAAAAAATATGAATTTACTGTAAATATTTCACATTCCAATGTTCTGAAGAATGTGTTCTATTTATTCATAAATATATATTTGATGGTATTTTGGTGCAATATATATCTATACCTATATATATATATATATATATATATATATATATATATATATATATATATATATATATATATATAATGCCAAACAGACAAGCACTCCAAATTCCAATTGCACAACAATAAAAGAGAGTGCACTCACCAGGACTTTTAAATTAGTTTTACTCCTTAACTGTTTTTCTTTTGTATGTCTGAGGAAGGGGTTAAACTCCCCAAAAACGTTAACAGTTAAGGAGTAAAACTGATTTAAAAGTCCTGGTAAACGCAATTCTTTTATCTTTTATTAAAATATATATATGTAAAAACCTTTATTAAATGTAAATATTGCATAAATATGTTTTTACATGTTTTCCTCTACTTAAAGGGACATAAAACAGTATGAACTAAATATAAAATGTAGCCAAAGCTTATCTGCAAAATGGTTTCTGTTTTAATTCCCATTAACCCCTTTAATTCAGGCATAGTTTTGTTTGCAACAAGCTCCCCCCTGGGCATATCCATATATGGAAGGTACTATCCAGGCCAACAAAAAAAGCAGTATCTGCTGTCCCCCTCAACCCACCCCTTACTTGCATAAGTATTTATCCTCACATGCCCTTTTTGATAGTACAAGGTTTGGACTAGGACACTGATAAGGGGGGTGGAGCAGGCTACACTTGGCAACACTAAAGTGTAAGTAATTTTGCAGATTTTTGGAAATTCAAAATACTTTTTTTTCCCCACACACTGTTTAACATCAGTTGACCCTTTTATAATATGCACATAAATCAAAATATTTTATGGCACTTTAACTGCAACGGGCTCCAATGCACTATGTATGTATACATATATATTTATATGTGTATACAGGTGGCCCTCGATTTACGCCGGTTCAATTTGCTCCGTTTAAGAATAACAACCTTTTTTTTTTCAGTCATGTGACTGCTATTGAAAAGCATTGAGAAGCTTTGCATTGATTAAAATAGCCAATAGGTGGAGCTGTCCGCTTGTGTTGCAGAAAAGAGATGCAAAGCCAAGCACACAAAAAGGCTGGAATGAATTAGTCTAGCTAGACATAAGCTATCGAGCAGCTTTCATAGGAACAAGATCTTCCTGTCTATAAATCAGTCCAGATTGGAATGCATCGAAAGAACTGTTTGCAGAAAAATGCAAGTAAAGTCTGTGTTGTGTGATTATTTCATAAGGTTTATAAAGCAGTTTAGCAAATGTTTTTGTTCATTTA
The DNA here is from genome assembly GCF_027579735.1 of Bombina bombina. NCBI lineage: Eukaryota > Metazoa > Chordata > Amphibia > Anura > Bombinatoridae > Bombina > Bombina bombina. Next base: position 1,202,334,161 of record NC_069500.1, read on the forward strand.
ACTTAGTTTAATTATATATTCTGTGTTCTGTGATTATTTGATACTGTTTATAATGTTGTTTAGCATTTAAAGTCTTAATTTCAAAGCTTTAAAAATAATGTATTAGGTGTTAATTATGATAATTTTGAGAGGGGTTTGGAACCTAACTCTCTCACTTCCCATTGACTTACATTATAAACTGGGTTTCAATTTACGATGGTTTTGATTTACAACTATTCCTTCTGGAACCTAACCCTGGCGTAAACTGAGGGCTACCTGTATATGTCTGTAAACATGTAAACATATAAATACATATGTACACAAATATATATATATATATATATATATATATATATATATATATATATATATATATATATATATATATATATATTCATACATGCATACATATACATATTTAGGCATGTATGTAATCTCAAGGTTAAAGCCTTCTGGCTGTCTTTATTTCCCTAACACCTGAGACCTTTGAGCCTTTATAACTTTTGTGTGCAATATTTTTTTTAAATTATTTTTTTTAGCTAATGTTATTATGAGTGTAACTATATTTTGTAATGTATTTTTGATGTGTTTTGTTACACTTCTATGGTTCGTGAAACAGTTAGCCAGAGCTCTGAAGTCCCAGTAATCCTTCTAGCGTATATTGCGATTGCCCTCAAATGATCACGTTTCAACTTGAAATACCAGCGGTAAACCCGATGAGCGCAAACCCTCGTGATAAACCCCTTATTGCTCGGGCACAAACGTTTGTGCTCTACTTGTAATCTAGCCCCAAATGTATAAAAATCCATGAATAACTTTTAGTGCATTTCACATCAGGTTCTGAATTTTCTGGGTCTGCATATTGAGATGGAATATTGAATTGTGGAAAGTTTGAAGATAATTATTTGACATTTGAGTTCACTTTTGTAGTTTAAGCCATATAACAAACAAGGTTTAGAGGGCTGTCTGTAGCTTGATTAACAAATGCTCATATAATTCAAATACCCATAAATGTAGGCTGTGCAAAATGTTGAGGCAATTGGTTAATATGTACAGTAAAGTTAATATTAAAAGTTCATAATTCCAATAGAGCATGTGATTTTAAACAACTTGCCACTTTACATCTGTTATTAAATTTGCTTTGTTCTCTTTGAATTCTTTGTTGAAGAGGACCCTAGGAGTGTGAATATGTCTTCAGCTTTCTATGGCAGCAGCTATGTAAAACATTGCTATAAACATTCTTTCAAACCCCGATGCCAGGTAGCTAAAATAAGCAAAATTAATAACAGAAGTGTATTGGAAAGTTGTTTAAAATGTTATGCTATATTCTATAAATGCTTTTGGATGTCTTGCAGCAGACATTGCTGGGGTGTTCTGGGCGATGCCTGAAATGTGGGCAGCGCTACTGGGTGACTGGCAGTCACATGATTTCACTAAGTGAAAATGAATCATTTATAAGTTAGTAAATGCAGCAGACGGGACAGATCTCCCAAACCAAGGCAGTTGGTAGCGCTGCAGTTTGCTCCAATTTTCTGCAATTGACTCTTTTCTGTCCATTGTAGGAAGATTCATTGTATATCCTTGGTATGCATGGTCACAGCACGCTAGTATGGTGCAGCTTGCACATGTATCTAGCACAAACCCCCAGTTAGGAATTGTTCCACTGAATCTACAAAGTAGATAATACACTCAATCTATATGGGTTATACAGTAATGAGATTAAACAATTCCCTTATTTATTTACATTTGGTTGTAACTTGTTACTCACTGTGTAGTTATAAAGCACTAAAGTAGCAACATATTACAGGGCTAATTCTTTAGCAGTTTACTATAGTGCACTGGTTTTCAAACCTGTCTTCAGGTCTCCCTAACAGGCTAGATTTTAAGGATAACTGAAATAGAGCACAGGTGAAATAATCAGCATAGTAAACATGCGGCTAGATTATGAGTTGTGCGTTAAGCTGAAAAAGCAGCGTTAACAGGTCCTAACGCTGCTTTTTCACTACCGCTGCTATTACGAGTCTTGCAGGTTTAGGGGTCCCGCACACTTTTTTGGCCTTACCGCAAAACGACTTACGTAAACTTCATAAACCCTTTTTTCTATGGGACTTCCATAGCGCCGGTATTACGAGTCTGTCCTGGGAGGCCAAAAAGTGAGCAGTACACCCTCTACCTCCAAGATCCGTAACGCATTCTAAAGTCAGTAGTTAAGAGTTTTATGGTACAACGCCGTAGCATAAAACTTATAACTAAAGTACTAAAAAGTACACTAACACCCATAAACTACCTATTAACCCCTAAACCGAGGCCCTCCCGCATCGCAAATACTAAAATAAATTTTTTAACCCCTAATCTGCTTCTCCGGACACATTTAATAAACATATTAACCCCTAAACCGCCGCACTCCCGCATCGCAAACACTAGCTAAATAATATTAACCCCTAATCTGCCGCCCCTAACATCGCCACAACCTACATTATATTTATTAACCCCTAATCTGCTGCTCCTAACCCTACATTACATTTATTAACCCCTAATCTGCCGCCCCCAACATCGCCGACACCTACCTACATTTATTAACCCCTAATCTGCCATCCCCAACGTCGCCGCCACTATATTAAATGTATTTACCCCTAAATCTAAGTCTAACCCTAACACCCCCTAATTTAAAGTGAAGGTAAAGTTGATCGGTATTGGAAATATCAATGTAATTAGTATAAAAAATAAACCCCACTTTCATTCATGAGTTTTTTTTAAATGATAAAATAAAACTTTTATTCAGGATATTTGATCCGATTTTAACATACCCCATCTCCTCCCGACGCCGGTATACGACTTTCTTATTGGTGACGTCACCTCATTTGCCCAATTGATTTTCTGGCCGTCCTATCCACCGCGCCTGCGCTTCATTTAGCGTCTTAGCCATTGCATATAGAGGTGCATCGCGCATGCGCACCGCTCCTCATTTCATTAGTGAGCTTGGATGCCTACGTAGAGAGCGGGTGGGACTGCTCTCTACGTCACAGAATTGAGAGAACAACTAGGAAAAAGAAAAGGGGCAGAGGAACGGAGCAGTAAGGATTTCTAACTAAAATTAAAAATAAAAATATTCATTAATCATTTAAAAAAAAAAAAAAAACTTATCGACTATGTTATATATATTGTAATAAAGCCAACTACCTATTCCACACTGCCCCACTTTACCTTCACTTTAAATATAATTTAAATAAATCTAAATAAAATTACTATAATTAACTACATTATTCCTATTTAAAACTAAATACTTACCTGTAAAATAAACCCTAAGCTAGCTACAATATAACTAATAGTTATATTGTAGCTATCTTAGGGTTTATTTTTATTTTACAGGCAAGTTTGTATTTATTTTAACTAGGTAGAATAGTTATTAAATAGTTATTAACTATTTAATAACTACCTAGTTAAAATAAAGACAAATTTACCTGTAAAATAAAACCTAACCTAAGTTACACTAACACCTAACACTACACTACAATTAAATAAATTAAATACAATTAAATAAATTAAATTAAATTAGCTAAATCACAAAAAACAAACAAACACTAAATTACAGAAAATAAAAAAACAAATTACAAGATCTTTAAACTAATTACACCTAATCTAATAGCCCTCAAAATAGCTATCAAAATAAAAAAAGCCCCCCCCCCCAAATAAAAAAAACCCTAGCCTAAACTAAACTATCAATAGCCCTTAAAAGGGCCTTTTGCGGGGCATTGCCCCAAAGAAATCAGCTCTTTTACCTGTAAAAAAAATACAAACAACCCCCCAACAGTAAAACCCACCACCTACACAAACAACCCCCCAAATAAAAAGCTAACTAAAAAAAACCTAAGCTCCCCATTGCCCTGAAAAGGGCATTTGGATGGGCATTGCCCTTAAAAGGGTATTTAGCTCTTTTGCAGGCCCAAAGTCCCTAACCTAAAAAATAAACCCACCTAATACACTCTTAAAAAAATCCTAACACTAACCCCCGAAGATTCACTTGCCTGGAGAAGTCTTTATCCAAGCGGCAAGATGTCCTCAATGAAGCCGGCAGAAGTGGTCCTCCAGACGGGAAGAAGTGGTCCTTCAGATGGGCAGAAGTGGTCCTCCAGACAGGCAGAAGTCTTCATCCAGATGGCATCTTCTATCTTCATCCGTCCGACGTGGAGCGGCTCCATCTTCAAGACATCCGGCATGGAGCATCCTCTTCAAACAACGTCTTCTTCCAAATGAATATCACTTTAAGTGACGTCATCCAAGATGGCATCCCTTAGATTACAATTGGCTGATAGAATTCTATCAGCCAATCGGAATTAAGGTAGAAAAAAACAGGTAAGGGAGCTCAGATTGCAAGGCCGCTAACTCAGAGACTCTTCGAGCCGATGCAATAGTCAGAAGAAATAGAACCTTCCAGGAAAGAATCTTAATGTCAAGAGCATGCATAGGCTCAAACAGAGCCCTCTGCAAAACCTTAAGAACCAAGTTTAAGCTCCAAGGAGGAGCAGAATTTCTAAAGACAGGTCTGATCCTATACAGAGCCTGAACAAAGGACTGAATATCAGGAAGCTCTGCTAGCTTCTTGTGTAACAGCACAGATAAAGCCAAAATCTTTCCCTTTAAGGAACTGGTGGCAAGGCCCTTATCCAGTCCATCTTGGAGAAAAGCCAGAATCCTGGATACCCTAACCTTGTGCCAGGGATATCCACGGTCTTCACACCAGTATAAGTAGATCATCCACACCTAGTGACCGGCTTCCTGGCCTGGATGAGAGTATCAACTACTCTCTCTGAAAAACCTCTCTTGGCCAAGACTAGGCGTTTAATCTCCACGCAGTAAGCATCATAGAATCGAGATTTTGGTGTAGAAAGGGACCCTGAACCAGCAGATCTCTGTGACAAGGCAACCTCCAAGGAGGAGACGATGAGATCCCACAAGACCCGCAAACCACGTTCTCCGCGGCCTCAACAGAGAAATCAGAATGGTCGAAGCTTGCTCCTGTTTGATGCGGATCACCACTCGAGGAAGAAGTGTCAACGGTGGAAAAATGTAAATTAGGTTGAATTCCCAAGGCACCGCTAAGGCATCTATCAGCTCTGGCTGTGGGTCCCTGGATGGCGACCTGTACCTGGGTAGCCTGAAGTTGAGTCTGGACACCATGAGGTCTATCTCCAACATCCCCCATCTGATGCAGATCTCCGCAAAGACCTCGGATGGAGAGACCATTACCCCAGATGAAACGATTGTCTGCTGAGAAAATACGCTTCCCTGTTGTCCGCACCCGGAATGTGGATTGCTGAGATCGAATAATTGTGAGTCTCTGCCCATTCGAGAATCTGAGATACTTCCCTCATGGCAAGGGAGCTTATCGTTCCCTCCTGATGGTTTATGTAAACCACCAAGGTAATGTTGTCTGACTGGAATCTGATGAATCGGGACAACCCCAGGTGGGGCCAAGCCCTCAGAGCGTTGAGTATCGCTCGAAGTTCCAGAATATTTATTGGTAGAGTCGACTCCTCTCGATTCCACCTGCCCAGTGCCCTTCTGGCACCCCAAACAGCTCCCCATCCTGATAGACGTGCGTCCATGGTCACAATTTCCCATGATGGCCTCAAGAAGGATGTCCCCTGGGCCAGCTGTCCCAGACGGATCCACCAAGAGAGGGATTCCCTCACTCGGTTGTCCAGAGAGATCTGTTGGGATAGATCTGAGTGATTGCTGTTCCATTGTCTCAACATGAATAACTGAAGAGGTCTGAGATGGAACCTGGTGAATGGAATGACATCTATGCTGGATACCATGGGCCCAATCACCTCCATACACCTGGCCACAGATGGCCTTGAGGAGGTCTGAAGGGCAAAACAGCTGGATGCAATCTTGGAACGTCTCTGATCTGTCAAGAATATTTTCATTGATACAGAATCTATTATCATACCCAGAAACTCCACCCTGTTGCTGTGAACCTTGGTTTATCTTCCATCCATGGGATCGAAGGAGAAGAAGAGCCCTCGAGTGGTCCTCCGCTAGACTGCAGGACAGAGCCTGAACCAGAATATCGTCCAGATAAGGAGCCACTGCAATACCTCTGGCTCTCGCTACCGTGAGCAGCGCCCCCAAAACCTTCGTACAGACTCTTGAGGCAGTCGCCAGACCGAACGGTAGGGCCACAAACTGGAAGTGTTGGTCCAGAAACGTGAATCTTAGTAACCTGACGTGGTCCTTGTGGATTGGCACGTGAAGGTAGGCATCCTTCAAGTCTATTGTCGTCATAAATTGAACTAGGGGCAGAATCGATCTGACCGTCTCCATTTTGAACGATGGGACTGACAGAAACTTGTTTAGGCACTTTAGGTCCAGAATTGGGCAGAACGTGCCCTCCTTCTTTGGGACCACGAAAAGGTTTGAATAGTACCCTAGACCCCTTTTTGCTAGAGGTACTAGAATGATTACTTAGAGATGAGAGCTCCCTCACGCACTCTAGAAAGGCGTCTCTCTCTTCTCTGGTCTTGAGGATAGGTGTGACAGGAGGAATCTGCCCCTGGGCGGATGAGTCTTGAACCCTATCCTGTAACCCTGGGGGATAACCTCCAGAACCCAAGTATCCTGAACGTCTCTTATCCAAGCCTCTGTGAACATAGATAGTCTGCCCCCTACATGATCCAGCGATGGATCGGGCCGCCCTTTCATGCCGACTTTGTCTCTGCAGGCTTCTTGCTCTGCTTGGACTTGTTCCAAGATTGAGCCGGCTTCCAAGATCCCTTGGACTGTTCGGCCTTTACAGCAGGCTGCAGGCGCTGAGACTTGTCTGAACCAAAGGGACGAAAAGTAGAGCCCTTAGGCTTATTCTTCTTATCTTGCAGAAGGAAAGCACCCTTGCCTTCCGTGACCCTTTATATTTTAGAGTCCAGGCCTGGACCAAAGAGAACTTACCCTTGAAACGGGAGGGATAGTAATCTTGACCTGGAAGTCATGTCAGTCGACCACAACTTTAACCACAGCGCCCTACGAGCTAGAACAGAGAAACCTGATGTCTTGGCATTCAGGCGAATGACCTGCATGTTTGCATCACAGATAAAAGAATTAGCTACCCTTAAGGCCTTAATCTTTTCCTGTATCTCCTCGAGGGGAGTCTCCACCTCGACCAAAGCGGACAATGCGTCACACCAGTAGGTAGCCGCTCCCACCACTGCAGCGATTGCCGCTGCAGGTTGGAAAACCCACCCCATAAGTTGAAACATCTTTCTCAACATGGACTCTAAATTTTTATCCAAGGGCTCCTTGAACGACGAACTATCCTCGAGGGGAATAGTTGTACGCTTAGTGAGCATGGAGATAGCTCTATCCACCTTATGAATGGCCCCCCCATAGCTCAAGCTGAGAGTCCGGAATGGGGAACAACTTCTTAAATGATGTAGAAGGAGAAAAGGCTGAGCCCAGTTTCTCCTACTCCTTCTTAAAATAGTAGCCATCTTCACGGGCACTGGAAAGGTCTGGGGCGCCACCCTGTCCTCGTAAACCCTATCTAGTTTAGGGATTGAAGGTTCTTCCGGAAGTTTCGGTTCCAGGACCTCCAACATAGCAAGCACTTATTTCAGTAAAATGTGCAAATACTCCATTTTAAACTTAAAATCTGGCTCCTTCGAAGTCAGAGGTTTTGAAGATGCCGATTCCGTCCCAGAGAGGGCATCCTCCAACGAGTCGGAGGTGTCCTCATCATCGGATAATCTCTCAAGCTGAGAGACATCCAACGGAGTAGATGACCCCTGGGACGGAAGGCTATGTCTTTCCCTTCGCTTGCGCTTTGCAGAGCATGGTAGGGCATGGAAAGCCACAGAAACTGCTTACTGAGCAGCAAAATCTGGTGGCCACGAGGCCCCTCCCGCAGGAGGATCAGTAGGGCCTTGGGGAGCTACATGTGTAATCGGAGATGAATGTTGGGAACGCACCTCACTTGACGAAGAACCCTCAGAGGTGGATGGCTCAGTAGTACAAAATATCTTATTCCTTTTAGATATTGCAATCTTATCAAAGTATGTGGAACACAGTTGAGCAGGCGGATCAACCTGTACCTCTTCACAATAAACACAGGTTTTAGATTTAATTAAAGAGGGAGTATCCTCTAACATATCAGAGTCCTCCATAGTTTACGCATTTAATACGGACTAGATAGATTAAATGGCACCTTTATACACCAATTGCCGGGGCACTCACCACCTCCAGACCCAGACCACAGAGAAGTCATTATGTCTCCTGCAATTGCCGATCAGGAAAGAGGAAGTGAAAGAGGCAACACCCGGTCACATGGAGAACCATGCAGGACCGCCCCTGCACTATTGAAAAACATGCCAAAAGAAGGCTGCGCCGATCCTGACTGTTCACACATTGCTAGAGCCTTATCTCACACATGACATAGCATAAAACATGATAAAATATTATGTATAAATCACCCCCCATGTTCAATAATCCCCTTTCCAGGGATATTAACCCATGATTCTATACAGATAAAAGGAGACACACTGTGACCCTGTCTTCTTGCGTTATCATATGTGTATAAAATGAAACCATCTTACCAGAATCTATGCCGTGGAACAGGAACACGGCCCTTCAAGTTTGACAGGTTAGTAGCATCACTCCTGACATGGACTTGAGAAAATAAAGCAGTCAGCAAAACTCGTCAACGCTGATTGCTTAAGGAGCTGTTAATCATGAGTCGGGATGGTTTCGCAGAAGAAATCCCCCTGCATCTCTGGACTCTAACTTTCACCCATGCTCTCACTGAGAGGCTGACAGGACTACTTAAAACTCCAGTCCCATTTTGAAGAGTACTATCCTCCATAAGAGACTACTCCAATCTTCCGATACTTCTCAAGTGACGAAAAGGCAAAGAATGACTGGGGGATGAGGGAAGTGGGGGAGGTATTTAAGCCTTTGGCTGGGGTGTCTTTGTCTCCTCCTGGTGGCCAGGTTCTTATTTCCCACAAGTAATGAATAAAGCAGTGGACTCTCCTCCTATTAAGATGGAAATTGCTTATAGGCCATTTGACAGAAATAAATAAATAAATCTAATGCTGTGTCTCATTTGAAAGTTTGAACAGGCCCCTTGCTGTATTATCTGACATTTAAACACAGGAAGAAAGAAGTTGTTTTGATATTTTTAATATGTAACTATTATATATAATATATTTTATTCATAAAGTATTTGAATACAGGAACATATATTTTAAACAATTCATCAAGAGTAATTATTGGCCTAAAAAAACCAAACCAGAAATGGTCTGACAAATATATTCCATGGTAGAGGCGTGTCCTCTTAATGATAGCTCTTTTCAGTTCAGCTTACTTTATTACATAGGGATTTATGTTCTTCTCTATGCAAATGGCCTTGTTGACATATTTAACTGCTGTTAAAGTACAGGTATAAAAGCAGAGGGTTATTATGAAGAATCTTTTTAATTGAGAATTGCCAGCAAAGTGTTCTTTGGAAGAATAATTATTTAAAATCTATCCACTCTTGTAGCTAATGTTGTCTGTCCTCGGAGATTCTGTGCTTTGCAAATATAGTATCCGGCGTCGATGGTTTCAAAATCTTCAATGGAGATGACACTATTTGAGATTCTAGTGGTGTGTCCAATGCCCCGGTTAACGAGTCTCCATGAGTCTTGAATAGCCACTGGTCTCTCATACTGTTTTAAAAGATAAACAGCATGTTAATTGTATTTATACAGCAATTTAACCTGTGCCACGTTATATCATTAGCCATTGTGAGATTTTATTTCAGCAAAGTGTACTTTTTCTCTACATACTGCAGTTTAACAATGCTACAGACAACATATTAGATCACTGGTTTTCAAACCTGTTCTCCGGCCTCCCTAATAGGACACATTTTGAGTATATCTGAACTGGAGCACAGGTGAAATAATCAGCTGATTAGTAAACATGGTTACTTTACCAGCTCTTACCTAAGGTAATCCTCAAAACCTGGCCTGTTGGGGAGGCTTGAGGACAGGTTTGAAAACCAGTGTATTAGAGTGATTCACCAAAGCTTGGAACATATGAAAGAACTTTGATGAATTCACTGCACAAAGTAACATAGGAACTGTCAAAGTTGGAGAAGCCTAGCGACATTTTACTACTACAAATCTCAAGAATAAGTGCGCTATAAGTAAAGGGTCCTAGCTGCCACTGAGTCTACCCTCCCTAAAAATAGATACAGGCAACTATGGAAAATACAAATGAAGCAGTGCTAAAATAGCATGAACCTTACAAAATCTATATTAATCTATATTTGATTTATTTTTAAATATTTTAATAGTCCGAGTTGGGTCCAAAATTCTAAATATTGGTAATAAGCAAAGCCAGTTCTACCTTAAAGGGACACTAAACCCAAATGTTTTCTTTCATGATTCAGATAGAGCATGCAATTTTAAGCAACTTTCTAATTTACTCCTATTATCAATTGTCTTTGTTCTCTTGCTATCTTTATTTAAAAAGCAGGAATGTGATGCATAGGAGCCCGGCCCATTTTTGGTTGAGAACCTGGGTTATGCTTGCTTATTGGTGGGTAAATGTAAGCCTCAAATAAGCAAGCGTTATTCATGATGCTGAACCTAAAATGGGCTGGCTGCTAAGATTTATATTTCTGCTTTTAAAACAAAGATAGCAAGAGAACGAAAAAAATGATAATAGGAGTAAATTAGAAAGTTGCTTAAAATTTCATGCTCTATCTGAATGATGAAAGAAAAAATTTGGGTTCAGTGTCACTTTAACTGTTCTATCATCTAAGTGTTCTGGGACTTATTTTTTTTACTAAAGACTTATCATCTGTGAGGTACCTCAATGGAACATATTTTAAGGGAGACATCCCTATGATATGTTTTCTTAAATAAGTTTGTGGCAGGATATTTTTATGTATTATATATATTAACTTTTAATATTTCCATTTAAAATAAATCAAATATAGATGAATATATATTTTATAAGGTCCATGCTATTTTAGCACTGCTTCATCATTTGTATTTTCCATAGTGACATTTTACATCAGCTCCTTGATATTAAACCTCTGATTGGTCATAGAAGAGGAGACTAGGTAAACTTAATTAGCAAAATGTCTTCTTTAAAGCTGATCAAAAACAGCAAAACCCTGCAACTTTTGTCAGCAGAGCAACAATTGTACATGCTTTTAAAATGTGCATTTTATGTGCATATCTTTTTGTAATCTAAAGCATATTATAGATAGATAGATAGATACATAGATGATAGACAGAGAGATCTTTGTAATCTAAAGCATATTATAGATAGATATATAGATGATAGATAGATAAATAGACAGATAGATAGATACATAGATGAAAGACAGAGAGATCTTTGTAATCTAAAGCACATTATAGATAAATAGATACATAGATGATAGACAGAGAGATAGATAGTTAGACAGAGAGATAGATAGTTAGACAGAGAGATAGATAAATAGATACGTAGATGATAGACAGAGAGATCTTTGTAATCTAAAGCATATTATAGATAAATAGATACATAGATGATAGATTATAGACAGATCGATAGACAGATAAATAGATACATAGATGATAGACAGAGAGATAGATAGTTAGACAGAGGGATAGATAGTTAGACAGAGAGATAGATAAATAGATACATAGATGATAGACAGAGAGATAGATAGTTAGACAGAGAGATAGATAGTTAGACAGAGAGATAGATAAATAGATACGTAGATGATAGACAGAGACATCTTTGTAATCTAAAGCATATTATAGATAGATACATAGATGGTAGATTATAGACAGATCGATAGACAGATAAATAGATAAATAGATGATAGATTATAGACAGATTGATAGACAGATAAATAGATACATAGATGATAGACAGATAGATAGATAGACAAGCAATTACTATTAATCAGTTTGGAGCACACAGTAGAGCCAGTCAAGTACGGATCTGATCCATTTATGAGACTTGATGGGAATATTATCTTGGCTGTTAAAGTAACTTTGTGTGTGCTCAATTCAGCAATTATATTTTGTAGTGCTTTCTTCATTTTATACCCAAAAGAGACATTACCATTATATTTTCCTTGTTAAGTCTAAAGCTGTTTTACAATGTAGCATGTGGCAGGGTTTGGTAAATTGCAGCATGATATATGCATTTCTTGTGCCATTAAAGGGATATGAAACCCAACAAATGTCTTCTGTGATTCAGACAGAGCATACAATTTTATGATATTCTTTGTTGTAGAGATACCTAGGTAGGCATATGGAGTACTACATAGCAGGAAATAGTGCTGTCATCCAGTGCTCTTGCAAATGGATAACATTCTTGTAAAAATGCTGCCACATAATGCTCCAGAAATGGTCCGGCTCCTAAGCATATATCCCTGATTTTCAACAAAAGATACCAAGAGAATGAAGAAAAAATTATAATAAATAGCAATAAATGAGAAATGTGTTTAAAATCACATGCTATATCAGAATCATTACAGAAGAAATGTGGGTTTCATATCCCTTTAATTGTAAAGACTTGTGTCACTGGAGAGTTGTCTGAATTAGCAGTGAAGCTAGGCATAGCTCTACAGTTGATTCCAAGCAGCCAAGCTTTATGGCACCAGAGTTACAATCTTGTCTGCTGAATTTACCTCATGTTCATTACTTTCTTACAGTATTCATTCAGTATTTGTCATCATATAAATATTCAGCCACATGAGTAAATATTTAGGTTGTTTTCTTGTATGTAAAATTAAAAGGCAAAGGAGAAAGTTCTGGCATCAGCTGAGTACATCTGGAGCAGCTGTGCTGCTGGTACTTCAGCTCTACCCCAACTGACAAGTGACTCATTTCCCCTTCATCACAGCACAAGATTAATCCTTCCTGTCAGTGAAGTTTCCTCAGCACTCCCTGACAAGCAGTAATAATTGTATGAATGCACAGTGTCAACCAGAAACAATAGATCAGTGATATCAGCAAATGTGTGCGTCTCCAAATCCATTAGAAACATGCTACGCCCCTCTGTAGGCTGAATGCGCAACACCAGCAACTGAGCATCAACCAAGGAATCTGAGAGAATGAAACATACCTCACCTCTAATCCAGTGCTTCTAGGCCTTTTATGTTTAATGTTTAAATTCCTATGACACAAATGATTGATATATATATATATATATATATATATATATATATACACATATGTACACAC